>NC_066520.1:9033508-9118508 GCF_024679095.1 Eriocheir sinensis
ACTTTTCTCCCCTCAACGACTTAGAGCAGTTGGTTCAGCACTCTACACGTATTCCCGACCGTCTTGGAGACAGGCCCAACATTCTAGACCTCTTCCTTACCTCTAATCCTTCTGCTTACTCTGTCAAACTGTTCTCTCCGTTGGGCTCCTCCGATCATAACCTTATTTCTGTTTCCTGTCCTATCGCTCCTGTACATCCTCTGGACCCACCGAAGAGGTGATGCTTCTGGCATTTTGCTTCAGCTCGGTGGGACGACCTGAGGATGTACTTTTCCGATTTCCCGTGGAATGATGACTGCTTCCAGGAGAGAGACCTCTCTGTGTGTGCCCAGCGGATCTCAGAGGTGATTGTCTCTGGAATGGAGGCATACATTCCACGTTCTTTCTCTACTCCTCATGCTAAAAAGCCTTGGTTTAATCATGCTTGTTCTCGTGCTATTAAATATAGAGAGGCAGCTCATAAAAGGTTCCAAAGCCTTCGAACTCCCGCTAATTATGACCTTTACATTTCAGCCCGGAATCGTGCCAAATCTATTATCCGACTTACCAAAACTTCTTTTATCAATAGAAAATGTCAACACCTGGCTTCTTCTAATTCTTCCCGTGACTTCTGGCATCTAGCCAAAAATATCTCCTCCAGTTTCACTTCTCCCTCTTTCCCTCCTCTCCTTAACCCTGACGGCAGCACTGCCGTCTCATCTGTCTCTAAGGCTGAACTCTTCGCTCAAACTTTCTGTAAGAACTCCACCCTGGACGATTCTGGGCATATTCCTCCTACTCATCCTCCCTCTGACTCCTTTATGCCTGTTAATAAGATTCTTCCAAATGATGTTTTCTATGCCCTCTCTGACCTCAACTCTCAAAAGGCTTATGGACCTGATGGAGTGCCTCCTATTGTCCTTAAAAAAACTGTGCTTCCGTGCTGACACCCTGCCTGGTCAAACTCTTTCGTCTCTGCCTATCAACATCTACCTTTCCTTCCTGCTGGAAGTATGCCTTTGTACAGCCTGTGCCTAAGAAGGGTGACCGTTCCAATCCCTCAAACTACCGCCCTATAGCTTTACTTTCCTGCCTATCTAAAGTTTTTGAATCAATCCTTAACCGGAAGATTCAAAAGCACCTTTCCACTTCTAACCTTCTATCTGATCGCCAGTATGGGTTCCGCAAGGGGCGTTCTACTGGCGATCTTCTTGCTCTCTGAACTGACTCTTGGTCATCCTCTCTTAACCGTTTCGGTGAAACTTTCTCTGTTGCGCTAGACATATCGAAAGCCTTCGATAGAGTCTGGCACAAGTCTTTGCTTTCTAAACTGCCCTCTTTCGGATTCTATCCCTCTCTCTGTTCCTTTATCTCCAGTTTCCTTTCCGGCCGTTCTATCTTTGCGGTGGTAGACGGTTACTGTTCTTCCCCTAAACCTATCAACAGTGGTGTTCCACAGGGCTCTGTCCTTTCACCCACTCTCATCCTGTTATTCATCAATGATCTTCTTTCCATAACAAACTGTCCTGTCCACTCATACGCCGACGATTCCACTCTGCATTATTTAACTTCTTTCAATAGAAGACCATCACAACAGGAAGTACACGACTCCAGACTGGAGCCTGCAGAACGCTTAACCTCAGACCTTGCTATTAGTTCCGATTGGGGCAGAAGGAACCTTGTGTCCTTCAATGCCTCAAAAACTCAATTTCTCCACCTATCAATTCGACACAATCTTCCAAACACCTATCCACTATTCTTCGACAACACTCAGCTATCACCATCTTCAACACTAAACATCCTCGGTCTATCCTTAACTCAAAAGCTCAACTGGAAACTTTACATCTCCTCTCTCGCTAAATCAGCTTCCTCGAGGTTGTGCGTTCTGTATCGTCTCCGCCAGTTCTCCCCCGCACAGTTGCTATCCATATACAGGGTCCTTGTCCGCCCTCGTATGGAGTATGCATCTCACGTGTGGGGGGGTTCCACTCACACAGCTCTTCTGGACAGAGTGGAGTCTAAGGCCCTTCGTCTCATCAGCTCTCCTCCTCCTGCTGATAGTCTTCTACCTCTTAAATTCCGTCGCCTCTTTTTCTATCTTCTATCGATATTTCCACGCTGACTGCTCTTCTGAACTTGCTAACTGAATGCCTCCCCCCTCCCGCGGCCCCGCTGCACACGACTTTCTACTCATGCTCATCCCTATACTGTCCAAACCCCTTATGCAAGAGTTAACCAGCATCTTCACTCTTTCATCCCTCACGCTGGTAAACTCTGGAACAATCTTCCTTCATCTGTATTTCCTCCTGCCTACGACTTAAACTCTTTCAAGAGATGGGTATCAGGACACCTCTCCTCCCGAAATTTACCTCTCTTACGGCCACCTCTTTTGATTCTTTTTTAGGAGCAGCGAGTTGCGGGCTTTTTTGTATTATTGTTTCTTTTTTTTGTGCCCTTGAGCTGTCTCCTTTGTTGTAAAAAAAAAAAAGTAGCTCCTTTTATACTTTTAAACTTGTACGTATGTATCTATATTCTATATCAACACACTCAAGGAAATATCCTCCTCCATTATTGGAATTCTCTTACCCCAGTCTACCACACATCATATAATGCCCCCTTTCCCAACCCTGGGGTCGCGACCCCAAGCGTTTTTCCTGGGGTCACCGAGACCTCAAAAAAAAAAAAAATGGTGTTATTATATTATAATAACACATATACAACTAAACTTGTGGGGTCGCGGTCATGTCTAGAGGTGCATGATTGGTGTCGCCAGAAAAAGAAAAAAAAAGACTGGGAACCACTGATGTAGTGCAATGAATTTGGTTTCATGCGTCACCAGATACGGCCAGAATAATTAATCTAAATTACTAAACTCACTTAGAGTGCTTTGCAGCACACCGCAGGCGTAGGGTCGGAAGATTACATACTTATCACTATCATGACCATCATCACCATCCAACACAATAGCGTCTCGTCACTTTCACGCATCGTACTCCTTTTCTCACGCAAGTTATATTGCGTAAGATCATTGATTTGAGTACTCTTGTCAGCGGCTTAGCGTTAGTAATCTCAAAATCTAATTATAACAAGTCTGTTCACGCGCAGGAGAGGCGTGGCAGAGGTGACGTCATACTGCCTCGGTCGGCCCGATGACAGAAAACGGAGTAATTGATGGGTGACTTGTATTTTTTATTATTTTGTCCACTGTATACTACCTTTTCAGTCGTACTATTTTTTTTCTTTATTAACTCCAAGTATACCATTCTTATTTAACAAGAAATCATATAAGAAGTAAGATTAAAATGTTATTTTTTCTCTATATTCTTGTTGTTCTTATAGTTTACTTAGTAAATAATACTGGTGAGGGGGGTGGCCAATTTACTCTACTATATTAGTAAATTGCGCTGTAATATAATCATTATATATACCCATATATATATATATATATATATATATATATATATATATATATATATATATATATATATATATATATATATATATTATTTGGGGTGAAATAATTACTTACTTAGTATTTTTTTATTAATTTAACAGAGGAAAGGAGTAGACAGGAGTGAGAGAAATGAACTTAGCAAGTTACACATTACAATGCAGTTTCACAATTAAATAATTCAGCAATGGAATAAAAACTTTTATTTTCATGTCAGAATTTTTATTGTAGATTTTCCTGTTTACATTCTAGATATTAGTGGAATAATTACCATTTATGTGGAAATTGATGCACACAGTGATAGACTAATAACAAGTAGTAGGATATGAATTGAGTGTCAGGTTAAATAAGAGTAACAGTGAGACTTTGACATCTTTAATGATCAAATTAGCACCAAAATGTTATAAAGAGATTCCCATACTGAAGAATTCAGCCAGATTTGCAGTTGTTGACACTTACAGAGGGGAACCTGTTGTGCAGGACAGAAACTGAAGGTTGTGCGCCCAGCACCGTCTCGTTGCTCACTGACTCGGTCGGAGTCGGTCCCACTCCCACGTAACGGACCCAGCCTTTAAATGCAGCGTTACATCATTGCGCGAGTCTGACGAGATTTTCGCGGGAAGTGACAAGGGCCCGGATCCACAAACATACTCGCTAACTATGAACTGACATAACTACGCGCTTTTGATTTAGCGACCGACATTAACTTAAGGGGTGGGATTCACGAAGATACTCACTAACTACACACTAACATAACTACACACTATTGATTTAACGACCGACGTTAACTTAAGATTCACCAAGCAAACCTTACATTGTAGTTAGAGGCAGCTAGGCCGCTGATTGGTTGATGTCGTCATTGGCCTTGCAGCGAATCACAAGCATGTTTACAGAACCGTCAGTCAATCGTAGGCAGCCGCCTCCAGCTGCCGATTCAAAACAACAGAACGTTTAACCTCAGACCTTGCTAACATTTCCGATTGGGGTAAAAGGAACCTTGTGTCCTTCAATGCCTCAAAAATCCAATTTCTCCACCTATCAACTCGACACAATCTTCCAAACACCTATCCCCTATTCTTCGATAACACTTAGCTGTCACCTTCTTCAACACTAAATATCCTTGGTCTATCCTTAGCTCAAAATCTCAACTGGAAACTTCACATCTCTTCTCTCATTAAGTCAGCTTCCTCGAGGTTGGGTGTTCTGTATCGTCTCCGCCAGTTCTTCTCCCCTGCACAGATGCTTTCCATTTATAAGGGCCTTGTCCGCCCTCGTATTGAGTATGCATCTCACGTGTGTGTGTGTGTGTGGGGGGGGGGGGGCTCCACTCACACAGCTTTCCTGGACTGAGTGGAGTCTAAGGCTCTTCGTCTCATCAGCTCTTCTCCTCTTACTGATAGTCTTCTACCTCTTAAATTCCGCCGCCTTGTTGCCTCTCTTTCTATCTTCTGTCGATTCGATAGTTTCATGCTGACTGCTCTTCTGAACTTGCTAAGTGCATGCCTCCCCCCCTCCCGCGGCCTCGCTGCACTCGACTTTCCACTCTTGCCCATCCCTATACTCTCCAAACCCCTAATGCAAGATTTAACCAGCATCTTCACTCTTTCATCCCTTACACTGGTAAACTCTGGAACAGCATTCCTTCGTCTGTATTTCCTCCTGCCTATGACTTGTCCTCTTTTAAGAAGAGTGTATCAAGACACCTCTCCATCCGAAATTGACCTCTCTTTTGGCTCTTTTGGAAATGGCCTCCTCCTACTCGCAAAGTTATATTTGGAGTTTACTACACCTCCGAGGCAGTAGTTATTTAACAACAAATTTAGCGTCACACAGCGCGACGAAAAGCTTTGTGGATCCGCGCGCTAACTTGTAACGTCATCAAATATTTGGTAGTCATTACCGCACGAGCTTTGTGGATCGCAATTTTGTTGTTGAGGCCCAAAACTACACATTAACGTTTTGTGGATCCCGCCCCAGACTTGTTATAATTAGATTCTGAGTAATCTTTTCCTCCGTGACTGCGTTAAAGCCCCAAGTGAGGGAATATAAAGATAAGCTTTCTGGGCTTCCCTGAATTCATAGAGTGAGTGTTATGTAGCCTACTGTGTTGACATGATTAAACGGAGGTGGGTGATCCAGGAGACGGGATATGAAGGAGAGAGAGAGAGAGAGAGAGAGAGAGAGAGAGAGAGAGAGAGAGAGAGAGAGAGAGAGGTGGGGGGGTGGGGGGGAACGTTCAGTGACATTAATGAATCATCTGTACTGGCAAGGAGTGAAAAGTGAATCTGTCCTCATTTTGCATTCTGCTTTACAGTCTCTCTCTCTCTCTCTCTCTCTCTCTCTCTCTCTCTCTCTCTCTCTCTCTCTCTCTGCGTTTCATTTTGGTCTATTTGTGTAAATTTTCACCCAACTTTCCCCACAGACTTCATTAATTAAATATGTTATAATCGCTCAGAACATATTAAAAAAAAAATCTGTGAAGTAATATACATTATTTTTTGCAATCTATTCTCTCATTAATGTTAACTTAACCTTATCTTCCTAACCCCAGCTATATAACGGAATCTACCATCGCTTAGCCTAGCCTAGCTCTGCGTACATAATCCCAGAATAATTAAGTATTTCAAAAAGATTTCGAAAATTCTAAAGACATAATGTCATCATTATTGTTGGGCGGTCTTTGTAAGTCGTGGCTATTGAAGGGTGAAAAGACCAGAGCTTCATTAACCTCACTGACTCCCTATCACCGTTAAACTAAATGAAAAGTCTGGTAGGTAATGGTGGGTGTAATTGACTACTTGTAATCGATTATATCGATTAAAAGGTAAAAATTTCTCGGTAATCGATTATAATTCTCAATAATCGATTACCAAACGATTACATGATAATTATCAGAAGTTGCGAGTTTGAGTTCCATTTGGATTTTTGTTAATTGAAATTTTCAGATATATATTTTCCCTGATATTTTTCTTTATTATATACTTTAATATTTGATTAAGAGAGAGAGAGAGAGAGAGAGAGAGAGAGAGAGAGAGAGAGAGAGTACACAAACCATAACATTATATTTTATACTCTACCGTTACCTTGGCTGTACCTAGGGCGGGCGTCGGACAACCCCCCCCCCTATCTGCTAAAAAGTTCATTTTCTGAGAAAGTCAAAACGAAAAACGGACGAAAAATCCAGGTTTTTCGTTTTGAGAGCAGAAAAATGTAGTATTCAGAAATGCCAGTTTTGCAAAACCCCGATCCCCCAGCTGATTTGGCTCGCTTCGCTCGCCCTGCTTTTACTGCATTACTACTACTACTGCCTTACTACTACTATTACTACTACTATTACTACTACTACCACTACTACTAGTACTACTACTACTACTACTTCTACTACTACACTGCTACTACTACTACTATACTGCTACTACTACTACTATACTGCTACTACTACTCCCTTACTACTACTACTACTCCCTTACTACTACTACTAATACTCCATTACTACTACTACTACTCCCTTACTACTACTACTAATACTCCATTACTACTACTACTACTCCCTTACTACTACTACTACTCCCTTACTACTACTACTACTCCCTTACTACTACTACTACTCCATTACTACTACTACTACTACTCCCTTACTACTACTACTACTATTCCTTTACTACTACTACTATTACCTCACTACTACTATTATTACATCACTACTACTACTATTACCTCACTTCTGCTACTATTACCTCACTACTACTATTACCACTTTACTACTATTACTACTTTACTTAATTTAGTCTCCATGCCACTACCGTATTATTTCAACTCAGCTAGAATGCTGCACTTCATATTTATTATATACAGTGGCGTACCCAGAAAATTGAAAAGGGGGGGGCCAATATATATATATATATATATATATATATATATATATATATATATATATATATATATATATATAGAGAGAGAGAGAGAGAGAGAGAGAGAGAGAGAGAGAGAGAGAGAGAGAGAGAGAGAGATTTTCTTCGTCCAGTCTTATTGCAAGCGCAGGGATTCCATTCAGCTTGAGGATTCGGGTGAGATCCCTAGGGTAAATTTATTATTTTTTATACATACATGCATTGATACATACATATACATACATTGTACATTCTAGAAGTTTGTTGGTAGCATATAAGTACAACATAAATCTGGGAGATTTAATTAATCTTAAAAGTACTAATTTTTACTGAGCGAACATTACTTTTAAAATCTTGCTCATTTTTGTAATTTGAACTGCAAAATTTACCCTTGAAAAAACACTACTTACTTTAGGACTACTTGTTCTGATAAAAAAGTAATATACTAGCAAGGAATTTTTTTTATATTCATATAACATGTATAATCTTCGTTTATACAGGCTGCTGCTGTAATACATATTTTTACAAGATACATGGAAACTGGGTCAGGTATTTTATGAATATAAAATAAAAATTAACTAGATAAATTAGATTAGTTACTGTTAACAACAGTACATTGAAACTGGTTTACCTCAAATTTATGCGTCTGTTCTTATGTGCAAATTCATCAAGGACTTCATGATCAAGATTTGTGTCACAATAGACAAAGTAAGGCCAGTCCATTTAAACGACTTTCACTCATTGCGTTCCTAAGGTATGTTTTAAGCAATTTAAGGGCACTTAATAATCGCTCATTGGTGGAAGTGCTAACAGGTAGGGTTGAAAAAATTGCAATAAGGTTGAAAATTTTGTATGCGCCCAATTTTTTGGCACATGCCAATGTCTCAACAACTTGCTTTGACCTCTCATGAGATTCACGACGCTTCCAATAACTCTGCCCCCGTAGATATTCATCTTCAACGAGATCTGCATCTCCATCAAGAAATTTTCCATAAAATTCAACTGCCTCCTTCAGTTTACTAAAATCAGTATCAACTGAAAGAGAGGGAACAAGATTTCCCAACAAAAAACTCCTAATGTGTTTAGATGCAAACCTTTCCCTGAGTTGTGCTATAGCAGTGTCCGAAAATGGGAGAAAAATAGCTCTTCGATAGTACTCCTATGGAGTTGCTGTTGGAGGGTTAGCCTTAATTATGTTTCTGATGACCACTGATTGTTCAAGGCTTTTAGATGATACCTCCGTACCTTTCCTCAGCTTGGGCAAAAAGTTGGTTGAACCTATTTCCATCACGATAGGACTGAAATGCATCTATGCAGCTCTGTGTAGCTTCACTTCCAAGAGAACCCAGCAGTTCTTGTTGTGACCCCTGCAGCTTTTCTGGCAAGGGTTTAGTGACACTTAGAACTGAGGTGAGCACTTCCAAATTTATGAGAAAACCAGCTTTGACGGTGGGTACGCCAAATAACACAACACCGGTTCAGGCGTTTCTAGTATTACTGTCCATAGGTACGTGTCAACGTGTGGTTTTCAGGTTTTGTAAGTTTTTTTTTAAATACAGATAATGAAAATTTGAATTCATCTCTGTTTTTTATTTGAAATATCAATATAGTATCGTTTTCCCCTATCGGACTTATCGCTAGCTAGTATCGGAATTGTGGATTAATATCGGGTATCGGTTATCGCCTATATTTGTGTTTCCAGTTAACGAATATCGGTTATCACCGATAAGGTTTTCCATTATCAGTTATCGGTTATTGGGAATAAGGTTTTCTGTTATCGTGCCCAGCTATGCTTTCTTACACCAGATAGAGTACGTACGTGAAGCGTTTTCTGGCGTTTTGTGGCCAAGGAGGAACTGTGTAAAGAATGGAAAGGCACAAATCCCAAGCCTGCGTGAATTCAAGAAATGACACACGCTATACAAAAAAAGTACTACATAAAAAGAAAGTGAAGTCTATCAATCATAATTTTCAGAAATTTGGAATTTGCGGTCAGAAAATATTTTACGGATAACATGAATAGGCTACGGCCACGTGAGCCTACGTCGTCGATGAATGTTTCTCAAAATAGATCACCTGCTCTTATTCAACTCAGTAGCTCCATTGTTCAAGTGCTGAACATACAATAGTTACTCAGCCACTCTACACTGTCCACTGTCAAGCACAAAACGGTCATTAAAGGTGGTAATATATCGGCAAAGGTCGACCTTACAGGTCCCATACGCGTCTCCTGCCACTCTCCCCGTCATAATACATCAGCATATTACGTACCACTGTCACCAGACAAGTTCACTTGGTGCCACTGCAGTATAATTATATAGTCCTCCAATCAATTTGACAGAACCTAACACCTAAAATCAAGTAAATATTAGAGGCAAGAAGGAGAGAAGGCACAATTACGACTTTCGTGCTTTCTCTCTCTCTGCCAGAGCCATCCCAATCTCGTATTCCTCTTCTTCCTGTCTCCCCGCTCCCGCTACAAACACCCCTCCGCCAGTTGACAGCTTGACATCGCACTCTGTACACAATTTTATGAACCCATCACTTAACACCTTACTTATTTTTTCACTCAGAACACACCTTAACCTACCATTAACTCAAAACAAAACCAAAGGGGAAATAACTCGGTCAGGTGCCACTGAGCTCTCAACTCCACACACACACACACACACACACACACACACACACACACACACACACATTCGTAATCGTAATACTAATATACATATTCCTATTATTTTCCTGTAATATTTATTTATTCATTATTATTTTTTCATTGCAAAAGGGGGGGCCATGGCCCCATGCCCCCCCCTCGGTACGCCACTGATTTTTTATATATATATATATATATATATATATATATATATATATATATATATATATATATATATATATATATATATATATATATATATATATATATATATATATATAGATATATATATATATATATATTTTCCAAAGTAAATTACTTTCCATGACCCACTTATATGACACATTGTTTGATGACAATACTCACCCACACACTGAGGACACTAATGACATAGCTCTTGAAATCATTAATCATCTCCATGGACACACTGATCTTAACGCTGTTTCAAACTATTTTGATCTTGATGCATACAACAAATTATCTAACCATAACTCAAATAAAATAAATATTGTACATATAAATTCCAGATCCTTCCCAAAGAACATTGACAACATTATAGCCTTCCTTAATACCCTTTCCACTACCCCAGATATCCTGGCAATCACTGAGACCTGGCTAAATACTAATAACAAACACAATTATCAACTTCCTGGGTATCACTCTTATCACCTCGTCAGGACCAACCGAGCACAAGGTGGAGTCACCATTTTTATTTAAAATAATATACAGTCAGAACAATTACAAGATCTATCTCTAACTAATGATAATATTGAAATCAATACTGTTAAGATTACCTCAGACTCACTTTCATTCATACTTTGTGCAATATACAGACCTCACAGTAAACATGAATTTGTGGAAAAATTTACAAACACCTTATGTACATTGCTACAAAATAACACTGTAACGAACAAAAAAATAATTCTTATAGGTGATTTAAATATAAATTTGCTGGAACATACTACCCATACCCCAACTAACAATTTTCTTGCAACCCTCCAAACAACGAATTTCTTCCCACACATTTCAAGACCAACATGTTTTCCAGACAGCTTCAATCTAGGTGAACCTTCTCTACTTGATCATATCTTTACTAATTTTTTCAACACTTTCTCATCTGGTATAATCCATTACCCAATATCGGACCATCTACCAATTTTCCTTAATGTTAAAGTTCCCTCTAAATCTAAAAATCTACATAAAATTGAGTTTAGGGTAATAAATCAAACAAATAAAGAAGAATTTGCTCAAAAAATCAATATGATCAATTGGAATGCTCTCCTTAATGAACACAATGTCAATGACAACTGTAAAATTTTCTTAGGCAATATTAAAAAAGCTTTTAGTGATTGTTTTCCACTTAAATCTAAATTAATAACTGAAAAAAGATTAAACAATCCATGGATATCACAGGCAGTACTAAACTCTATAAGGACAAAAAATTATCTATTTAAGGACTATAAAATTGGTGCTGTCACTGAGGCTCAATACAAACAATACCGTAACATCCTAAATAATACGATAAGACAAGCTAAAAAATCTTACTATATGGCTCAATTCACTAATTTTAAAAATAACACCTGTAAAATATGGCGAACAATCCACCAACTTTTTAATCATGACCATAAAAAGAGTTCCACAAATAACATAATCTGTAATGGTAAAAAACTCTTTGAACCTTTACAAATTGCACAAGCTTTTAATGAATTTTACACAAATGTTGCACCTAAACTAGATCACAGTCTACCATCTTCCACCACAGACCCTCTCAGCTTTCTTCAAGGTGATTTTCCTTATTCAATGACAATTCCTATAATTATCCCCCAAGATGTAATTACTGTAATTAATTCCCTTAAAAACAAAAAGTGCAATGTGCATGAAATTCCAGTATCTGTATTAAAAACCAGCAAAAACCAACTTGCAGTACCCTTGTCCATACTCTTTAATAATTCTATCAATAATGGTAAACTTCCTCAACTCCTAAAACATGCAGCTGTTGTCCCCATCCAAAAGAAAGGCCCCAAAGATGAATTAAGTAATTATAGACCAATATCCTTACTAAATGTTTTTTCTAAGATCTTTGAAAAAGTAATGAAAAAAATCCTCATAAATTTTCTTGAAACTAAAAACATACTTAATCCAAGTCAGTTTGGTTTTCGTCGTGGTCTAAACACTTTCGATGCCTTGAGAACTTATTCAGAAGAAATCTATAACACTTTAGATAATAAAGTCATTATTAAGCATCTTTGTTGACTTCACCAAAGCTTTTGATACAGTCAGACACAATATATTATTACGTAAGTTGTATTACTATGGAATTAGAGGTATTATTCATGACTGGTTTCAGGATTACTTATCCCACAGAACTCAATCAACCAAATTCCACATTTGTCTATCTGCATCTCTACCTATTCAATACGGTGTTCCACAGGGCAGTGTCTTAGGTCCAATCCTGTTTCTCTTACTGGTGAAAATCCTACTGACATGATACATAGAGCAAACACTGACCTACAAATCTTTCATAAATGGTGTCTGAGTAATAGATTAACAGTAAACTTAAACAAAACATTTTATATGCTATTTACTAATAAGTCACCATCAATGCTTCTGTCCCTATTTTTTTCCCATGACATTATAAGCAGAACTAATAAACATACATTATTAGGAATAACGTATGATGATACCATGACTTTTAAGCATCACTTAACAAACCAAATCCTTAAATTATCCAGGCTAGTATCTCTGTTATATCAAATTAAAGAATTAATGCCCATTGATGCTTTGAAAATGCTATATAACGCACATGTCTTACCACACTTGTATTACTGTACGCCTATCTGGTGCAACACCTACCCCACACACCTGTTACCTTTGTTTAGACTTCAAAAGAAAATAATGATTATTACAAACAGTGACTACGTTGCCCACACACAACCTCTCTTTAAAGAAACAAATTCCTTAAAATTTTTGACATAAATAAGCTACAAATTGGTATTTACATGTATAAAAAGATCAAAAGTGAAACCTCCGTGTCCTTACAGCCACAGCATACTTATTTCACCCGTACTCATGAAAATTTATGTTCACCTGCTCATAATTTAACACTTTTTCAACACTCATTTTCTTATTCAGGACCTAAAACCTGGAATTCTATTCCTAATAATATTAAAGCTCTAAATTCAATACACTTTAAAAAAAAAACAATTTAAAAAACATATTCTTCTCAATTATAATTATTAAGTCCATGTATCATCTGACAGAGTGTGTCCTCAGCTTAATCAAGTATTGCCTTATACTATTATTATTGTATTAATACTATTACCTACATTATCATTTACAGTACTACCATGTTATTTTTATAAATCAATTACAATTTTTGTACTAATGATATTGTGTTAATATTATCACTTTAATTATTATTTACACTACTATTACTTTATAATCATCACAATGTTAATTATTATTATTATTACTATAACTATTATTATTATTATTATTATTATTATTATTACTATTATTATTATTATTATTATTATTATTATTATTATTATTATCAAAATATTAATTTTGACATATATATATATATATATATATATATATATATATATATATATATATATATATATATATATATATATATATATATATATATATATATATATATATATATATATATATATATATATATATATATATATATATATATATATATATATATATATATATATATATATATATATATATATATATATATATATATATATATATATATATATATATATATATATATATATATATATATATATATATATATATATATATATATATATATATATATATATATATATATATATATATATATATATATATATATATATATATATATATATATATATATATATATATATAATATATATATATATATATCCACAATTACTGAAAAAACACCCCCCCCCCCCCCCTTTTACAGCTCTGGTTACAGTCCTGCAATATACCACTATATTATATATTTTAAGGTGAAATTAATCGAGAAGTAATCAATTACTAATCGATTATTGACTACAAAAGTAACGAAATAATCGATTACTGAAAAAAAATCGAGTATCCCCCATCAGTACTGGTAGGCATTGTTTTGGGTTTTGTCATCTGATCGGCGTTCCTCTAATCAGTTCAGATCGGTGGCATCAAAGGGTTTCTCTTATTAAGTTTTTACATGTCTGGTGGTTTTTCACATCAAATATCTCCAACAGGTGATATATTTTTCGCTGTATTTATCAATTGTTTTGGCTTTTTCTAATATACTTTTCTTGCACATAGGCTATATATAGATAGAGAGCTCGATACGTAGTTAGATAGATTTTATTATAACACACACACACACACACACTACTACTACTACTACTACTACTACTACTACTATTACCACTACTGCTTCTCCTACTACTGCTGTCACCGCCACCACCGCGCAGACAGTATTATTCGTGTTCTCCGTCCTTTTACACCCGTGCCGAGGACTTTCATCATGTTGAGACTTCGTGCACAATCTCCTCCCTGTTTATTTATCTTATGCTAACGTGGAAGTAAATCTTTTCTCCTTCTTTACCTTCTTCGCAACATTTCCCTTTCCTCTTCCCCTTCATCACAACCTGTTTCCCCTTCCTCCTCCCCTTCACTTCAACCTGTCTTCCTTTCTTCCCCTTCAATTGTTTTCCTTTTATTCCCCTTTACCGTGCAGTTTTTAAATACTTCGTACCTTCTCTTCCTTATTCCATAAAAACTCAATTTTTCGCCATTCTCCCTCATTTCCTCCACTATTTTTTATTTTATTCTGTAGGGTATCGTTGGACCATTTTGGGGATCTGAATCAATATCACTCTATTTTTGTATTCCTGCATGTTTTTACTTTTCTCTGGAAGTGACGTTCATTTTTTGTCTTTTAATATTTAGATATGCATAAATAGCATTCTCTCTCTCTCTCTCTCTCTCTCTCTCTCTCTCTCTCTCTCTCTCTCTCTCTCGATTAATTAAATATTCAGTCTAACTATTAGCATGTGACTGGTTTCCTTGCCCTAAACATCTCATTAAATATATGATTATTGTTTATATTTCATTAAGGCGCTCATATCACTTGGGACGTCATCAGTTTCCCATTTTAAACAATCAGGATGATGCAATGGACTGTATTCTTTTTTCCGTAATATAACCCAGTTTAAGTTTATGCAACACCTTCACGACTCCTTGTCTTGGTAGCGCTGCATGTGACTTGTGGCTTCTCTTTCAGTATTTAATCATTGATATCTTGAACGTATCGACCCAGTTAGTAGAGTCATGCCACATAATTTAAAGAACCCTGACAGAGAAGCCCCAAAGGTATCGTCGACTTCGTATTGTTGGTAATATTTTTTTCCCCGTATTATTTGCTAAGGGAAGAAAAGACATGCCGAAACTAAGGCAGCCACACACGTCTGAAATTGAAAATGACTACAATGTCACATCCATCAAGAAAAAATATGTAGTATTCTTAAATATTTTTTTTCCCGGGAATTCTCATCAGCGTTGGTGTAATCATGTTCCACGGAAAATCCTTCGTGGGGAGCTGACAAAAAGGATGAAGATGATACGGAGGAGGAGACGAGGAAAAGGATCAATGTTATGAGAGGCGCGGTATCAAAACTCACTCACGTCTGGCAATGAAGCAAACCCGTCTAATATTAAGGCGGTGTCAGACGAGCACGTTTCCTTGCATCTCTGCTAGCACGACCATGTTTAATTATGTAATTGTCTAGTCGCGCTAAGGACGAAACGGAGGAAAGAGGCGGGGAGTGACGCGACGCCATTACTCAGGAATGTTAGTCCTGGTGGAAACATACCTAATGAGGCCTGACAGCAACCAACCAATCTCTTTAGTCGCATCCTTTTATTAGTGCAGCCAGTTAAGGGTAAAGATGAAGATGGCTAGGAGGATGAGGACATGAAACGAAGGCCCGGACAAAGAAATACACGCTTATTAATAATGGAGGAAATTGGTGTGATCGATTCCTCTCCTTCACTCAGTACAGTCATGTAACCAAGAAAGTGTGTTCCCAAAGCCAAAGTGTTCGATTTCCATGTTTGACACTATTTTTGTCCCAATTCCTCTTTGCGCGCTTCTTCTAGGCCTTCTGTGAGGTGTCAAGCTTCTAAAACTGCATACTAGGATCGATTTTCAGGGAGAGTGGCTGGCTAGAATATAGTGTTGCGCCTGTTCTGTTTCGGGATTATCTTACGGAAAATCTCGTAGGCTACAGTGTGAAATAGTAGACAAACATTTCCTTGTATTGAAGTATTTCTACCCATCCAGGTACGCGTGACTTCTGAGTGAGCCGTCAAAGGAAGCATCAATACCCTGCACCAAGGCGATGCCTGAGTCAGGTAAGTGAATGATGGTCCTTTTAATGTTATTGTTTCATTTAACTTCCCTTATGTTGGATTTTTATCTTTGTATCTCCTTCAATCCTAGAATGTTTATGTAGGGTATAAAATAATCGTTTTCACGTCACCACTGCAAGACCCTTGGTGAAGTGGTGGTGATCCCAACAGCTTCCTATTTTTTGTTAGTCTTGTTGAAGAAGGCAGTGTTGTGTCGCTCGCTTGCTCGCTCGCTCGCGGTAAGGAGTAAAGTGGGCGTGCGTGTTGGGTGGATTTTAACTCACAAAAGTATTTTTCGTACTAATATGCGTAAATGATTAGAAGTGAAAAGGAAAAGATGGTGCCAGAATGATCAGGCGCAGATATATGAAGGAGTCAGCAGTGCCACAGGGGTAGCAGAAGCGCAACACTTTATACCAATCAAGAGATCTCAAGAAAGTCCTCTGCACCTTTTGCAACGAGCCTCCCTTTGTGTACTACACAGAATATTATAGGTAAGAACTTTGCAATCAGTGACTGGGGTAAATGATAGCAAAAAAAAAAAAAAAAAAACTTTACATCATCTTTTATAGCCTCAAAAAAAAAACATCTCTATAGATTATTGTTCATTTATCTGGGGTAAATAAGTTTTATTTTTGCTGAAATGTCGTCTTTTGTCTCATAACACAAGTAATATTTTTTTAATTATGTTGTGTTCATTGGCAGTGGTTGATAGAAGTAAAAAGACAAAACAAGCAAACAAACAAACAAAATAAGGGGAGGTGGTGCCAGAATGATCAGGCACAGATATATGAAGGAGTTTGCTCAACACTCCTTATCAGTCAAGAGCTCTCAAGACAGTCATCTGCACTGTCTGCGATGTCCCGTCACTTGCCTGCTGATTCAAGTTTCTCAGTGCTGGCATACAGCAGAGCTCCCATGGTGCGGGGCTTACTGTGGACCAGCGACGGGAAGACACGACACCGGTGCCATACCTGTCGCTGACCTGTGTGTGCTCGCCACATCAAACGTCTCTATGGAATGCACAGGATTTTAGGGAAGAGCCTAGCAATCAATCACCTCGCGGTCATTAATTAACCATTTCCTTGCTAAACGCTCGCAGCGAGCACTAGCGTAACTTAACGTTGGTGCTAAACGCTCGCTGCGAGCTCCAGTCGCACTCAGATCTCCCGCGTATGAGTGTTCCAACACTATTTCTCACCCCACAGCATTGCCAATTCAGTGAGTTTTCCACGAAATTTGGTGGAAAATCATATCAGCCTAGTGCGGAAAAGCGCGGAAAATCTACGGACGAGCAACCGGTGGATGTTGCTGACTAATATAGCGACATTTTGGCATAGCTTCACCTGTCACATGACTGATATTTTGACTAAATAGTTGTAAATTTTGCAGTTGGCAATACTGTCCTGCTCATCAAGACTCAAGAGAGGCCTAGATCCAAGTAGCGTTAGCGATCTCGTTAACGGAGATATCGATGTAAACATTCGTTAATGACATCCAAGAAGCTAAACTATGACGTCACAGCGTGGTTAACTTAACGAGAGCCCCAGACCCTTCGTAAACGTAGCGAAGTTCATCATGATAAACTTATTTATGATTTTTTTCCATTAGATATAGGTTTTAGAGTACACAGAGCAAATTTAATTATAAAAGGATGATCTGTACACACTGCACACAACTAAAATATCAACACAAGCGCTACCTCGCTGCTGCTTACCTTAACCCCGCCCCGTGCCCTGGCCCCCTCCTCGGTAAAGAGTGTCACTGTCACAAGAAAATCTGGCATCTCTAAGCACCATTGCCGGATTGTCGTACTCAGAGCATCGTATTTACCGGTTTCTGACCCTTAACTATTGCCCAGAAGCACTAATAATCAATCATTATGACTATAACAATGTATGAATCCAGTTATCGGGGCCCAGGAGAGAGTTTTCGTGTCGGAAATCGGCAACCATAAGAGGCTGAGGACGACTTGCTGCCAGCTATAGGCTGTTTCCTCTCCCGTTATACCCCGTAGTTATGTTTCCCCATAATGACTGCCTCTCTCTTCTCCACCTCCTCAACCATTGTCAGCAGCTCAGACTCACTGAATCTCGGCCGCCGCATTTTCCTCAGTGGTTCAACCTTTTTCTGGGTAAAAGTACTCTCCTGCCGTGTGTAAGGTGAGGGTTATCGTACTCTGAGCATAGTATTTAACGGTTTCTAACGCCTAAGTTGCATAACTATTGCCAAGAAACATCAGGATCTAACTCTTTTAACGATAACTATAAATGAGTTTCGTTATTGCTGCCCAGAAGACCACTTTGGGGTAGAAAGTTGGAAATATAAGCGGCTGAGTACGACAATCTGGCAACGTTGGCCGCCACAGCTGAGTAATGCAGCCGTATGATTGGCTGAAAATTTTTCAAAGACTTGCTGTGATTGGCTGTCGAGTCTGATGACATCATCGTGGCGCTTACCCAGTCAGTTGGCTTTCTGCAGTAGCGAAGCCCGAGCGATATCGTTAACCGCCATATTCTCAGTGAAGCTCTTCCCTCTTCGTCGAAGCGTCGCTTAGAGAGTGTGTTTCCGTTGAAGGGTATGCCCAGTCCCTAAATCTTTTCTCCCTTCGAAACAGTGTTTCCGTGTAGTGTTGGCACTACTGCAAATCAAACAAACGTTGAAAACCGAAACCTTAATGTAATTTTTGTACTTTTCTATAATGGATTATATAGTGTGACTAATATTTATGTAAACAGTGCTTGATACAATAACATACATTATATATAGCAGAAATTTTACATTGATGCATTTAATTGGTTGGTACCCGTGGCTATGTTTGCTTCGCTTTCATTTCATCCCGTTACCTGTGGGGGGAGCTTAGGAGACCTCGTTAGAATAAACTGCTTTTATTTTCTTTATTTTCCTCCTGTTCCATGAGACATCTCTTTCTCCCTTCGTTATTTCTCCCTTGTAAATATATTTTAACTAGCCTTAGAGCTCCTATCAGTGGGTGGAAAATGGTATCATCTATATTGCTGAGCTTTGCTAAGCTCCACCCACAGGTGACGTCACGAGTTTGGAGATTGGCTGTGGGAAGCCCAGCACGGAGTACCAGATAGCGCCACATATTCATACAGACTTGTGAAACAAGCGCCCGGAGGCCAAAGCCTGTTAGTCCGTCACTTTAAAATTCATCCCAGCAATCTTAATTCATGCTGATGGTTCGAAGTGCCCGCCCTACAAACGCTAAAAAAAGAGAACTGTTGTGAATAGTTGAGACGAAAGGGCGGGGCGTCCTGGTTGAGAGGAGTGTGCCAGTGTTGGTTTAAATTATCATAGGAACCGTGAAGTCTTGAATAAACAGAAAAATATTGCTTCTCGCATTGTATGACTTTTTACATAAGGCCTAGAAAACTTAAATTGTTCTTATACCCAATTAATAATACAGCAACATGGAAAAATGTTGTAATAAAGCATTAAATATGCGAAGATATTAGCGAAGAGCGGGCCTTCACCTCCTCTTCCTCAAGAGAGGAAATTAATTCATTTTTTTCCCGCTCGCCGCTTCGTGTGCTGCATCAAGGACACTCCTCGTCACTGAGAATACCGGACAATTCTCCGACAGTGCCAAGATTTCTGACAGATGATCAGCTGATGCCCAGGTGGCATATAAGCACGGGAATCCGGGATACAACACACACTTCTTCACCGGCAGCTGAAGAGCCCACTTCGTCTCTCGCCACCCCTGGAGTTTCCCCATTGCCTCTCACCATGAACGACTAGTTAACGTTGGCTCTGTTGCACAACTTTGTCACGCAAATTGCACTCACATGTGCTTTGCTACTGGAGTAAGAAAGAGATCGACGACAAGCCAGGGATGCAGTTGTTGCAAGAGTACGACGAAGAAAATACAGACCGAGAAAGATATGGGTTGCTGAGTGGCTCCAGGAAAGACCTCGCGCCACCCCTGGCTTGTTTTCCTTTCGGTGGCTGACGAGTTGTTGGTTGTGAGAGCTGCGTATCGCTTTCTCCGCTGGCAGGATGTAGCGAATACAGGTCCCTCCATCCATGGTGGGAGTGTTCTTCTCTTCTTCCAGCTCTGCAGAGAACAAATCTTGAGAAGCAATGGTGGAAAAAAGGCGCGGGCAACGGGCAATGAGTAGAGCGTGGGTGCGGAACTGAATCTGAATCATCGTGGCGGCTGGCGTGGGTATATATATCTCCCCGCGTACACCTCCCCCCCCGCGACCCGGTTGCCGTGTCGTGATTGATTCGCCGAATATTCGCCGAATATTCGGGGACATGTTCCCGAATAGTCTTGGCCATTCGGAGACATATTGGGGACATGTCCCCGAATATTCTGCGACAAACACGAATTGTCGGTGACATGTCGGCGACAAATTCGCCAATAAAATTCAAATTTCAACGGTCAAAATTCGGCGGCAATTCGCTGAACACCACGAATTGGACGCCGAATTGTCAGGGACATATCGGCGAAATTTCGGCGACAATTCGGCGTCCATTTTGCATTCATGCACATTCGGCGAAGGGCCGCGAAATTTTTATGCAACATGAAACTTTCGTGGCGGTCGTGACCAACTGTCAAAAGTCGTGCGGTGGACCCAGACATATCCCCGAAAGGCCGAGAACAGGCAAGAAAGATGCCGAACTTGTCCACGACACAGGATGACTTGCATATTCGCGCACATTCGTGAACCAAAACTCGGCAGTGTATTTCTAGCATTAGTAAATAAAGTCTCCACGTGGTCGGCCGTGAGACCTCCCGCTCGGACTTGCCTACGGACGTCCTTAGTTTTCAGCCCCAATTAAGTACTTTCGATACTAATATTCACGTTTGGTAGTGAACAGGGTGATATATGAACATAAATTAAAACTACACGTGTTAATCAAGATCCATAAGCCATCGAAAAGGAACAAATGTATTCAAATATTGAGGCGCTGCCAGACATATCTGCTATTTTCTGGTTTCTTTACCCAACCCCGACTACAACATGGACAACATGAAGGCCTACAAGAGTCTGCAGACGTACAACATTTTCACAAGTGGTTGCCACATCAGCCAGCCATCGGCTGAGGCAGGACATGTCTGGATGCACGTATTCTTTGTCATACATTTTGACCATCTTATTTTACTGTTTCATAAGCATAATGTTACTGTTGCAGAGTAGTTTCATGATTCATATTAGTTATGGAAGGTCAGGTTTGTTAAAATTATAGTATCCTATGTTATAGTATAGTTAAAAATTGCAACAAATAGCTCGGGAGCTGTAGATAATATGACTGCACATAATTAAGGAAAATCCAGTATTACACACCTGTTCAAAATTTTATAAAAGTCAAAAGTGCAAAAAACAAGAGGCAGAGTCCTCATTTTAAGGTTGCAACTGTCAGACAATATTGAGGCACAGCTTTGGTTAACATAGATGGGAAAACCTCAGAATGATGCAGTCCAGTTACCTACTATTACGAGGAGCTTAGAATAGGTCATGCTTTAGAGAAAAAGGCCTATTACTGGTTAACCTCGGTCAAAATTCCTTACTTTTTTTTCTCAGCCTGCCAGTTATCTAGGCATAGGCATTAAAGCAACCATTGCCTTAGGACTATAAAGTTAGTGATTAATAGTTACTATAATGATAGTCTCCTTAAGACAACCCGTCCTCGCCTCAGTCGCTTGTCGGCGTTTCCATGGTGACCGAGTTTGCTTTGGTCTCACGCTTCCATGCTGCACCGTGGCGTGACGTCAATCGAAAATACTCTATTGAACTAAAAATCGCTTTATTTTGTCCTCAGAGAGTTATCATGGTATGGTCATGTAGAGTTGTTATGGTATGTGATGCACAGGAAGGGAATAAAAGTGATCACACTAGGAAAGTGGCAGCAAACTTCTTAAGGTTGTCAATAGTTTTATAAACCTCTTTCTCTTAACAGAGGTATGATCAACTTTCGACTGACGTAAATTAACTTCCGCCAAACGTCCGATCGACTTTGCCAGACGCACGATAATATCTGAGTGATTAATCCTGACTGGCGTAATCTGTAATCTGCTTTGATCGTCTGTTTTCAATCGGATTCCTTAATTCGGTGTGGTTGATTTAGTCTCAGTGCATGACAATAATCGGAAGAGTTAATGGTAGCCAATTTAAAGAACCCAATACATACCCTTCAAGAACAAAACATTCTCTCTCTCTCTCTCTCTCTCTCTCTCTCTCTCTCTCTCTCTCTCTCTCTCTCTCTCTCTCTCTCTCTCTCTCTCTCTCTCTCTCTCTCTCTCTCTCTCTCTCTCTCTCTCTCTCATACCAAAGTATTGAAAGGTTCCAGTTTGTTTTTACCCCATTTTCAATTATAGGAATCTGTCTCGCAAATGAAATGCCCCTTGCAGAACCAGATTTCCCCACCCCCCACCCCTCTCTCTCTCTCTCTCTCTCTCTCTCTCTCTCTCTCTCTCTCTCTCTCTCTCTCTCTCTCTCTCTCTCTCTCTCTCTCTCTCTCTCTCTCTCTCTCTCTCTCTCTCTCTCTCTTTTTTGTGATGTATTGAAAGGTTTTCGTTTTTCCTCATTTTTTCTTAATGATCTGTCTCGTTCCTGGAAGAAAAAGGAAACTGCTCAGGTAAATTAATTAAGCGAAGTGTTTTGTGGGAATTAATGAGTAACCTGTCCATTGCGCGCGCGTATGTGTGTGTGTGTGTGTGTGTGTGTGTGTGTGTGTGTGGAGGGGGGGAGGATGAGGGTATGTGAGGATGTTGGGCTGGGTGACTTATCTGCCTGGCTGCTTAGCTGGATGAACTGATTAAAGATAAAATATTCATGTATGGATGAAGGGATTGCTTATTGGCGGACAGAATGGCTCATTGACTGACTGGTTTGATTGTTGGTTAACGTCTTGAATTACTATAACTGACTGACTGACTGACTGACTGATACACTGGCTGACTTGATGACTGGCTGGATGGATGGATGGATGGGTGGGTGGCTGTCTAAATTACTTGCTGACTGGCTAGCTGACTGGTTGGTTGACTGATTTGCCTCGATTATGTCGTAGTCTTGTTTATAGTTATTTTAATAATGATGATAATGAAGTTAAAAAAAATTCAAGAATTCAAGAAAAAGGTAAAGATCATTTTGAAGTTAAAAAAGAAAGAAACGGAGCGGTTAAGAAACAAGAGCGGCAAATAGGTAGAATAAAATAAACGAGTAATGTTAACTTCTGTAGTGTGTAGCCATCATGGGCTATTACACTGTATTGAAGTCTGTTAACACGTGTCCATAGCGCCTCAAAATATCCATTTATATTTTTCAGTATGATAGGCAGCTCAAGGGCAAAAAGAATAAAAAGAAAAAGAAAAGAAAAACATTGGTGTTGTAGGTATTCGACAGTAGTTTACAAAGTATTTTGTGATCCTGATAAACAGATGAAAGGACTTCAAAGAGGTCTTAATCAACGTAATCCACTCCAGAATCATTTCAAAGTTACTTTTCTTAGACTAATTACTTATTTTCCTACCGTTGCTTTTCTCATTTGGGAAGGCGGGTCCAGGGTCAAAAATATATATATTTTTTTTTTTACAGCAAAGGAAACAGCTCAAGGGCAAAAAAAAAAAAAGGAAACAATAATGAAAAAAAGAGCCCGCTAGTCACTTCTCTTATAAAAAAGGGTTCAGAGGAGTGGCCGAAAGAGAGGTCAATTTCCGGAGGAGAGGTGTCCTGATCATAGCTGGGCGTTATCGCGATAAGTTATCGCGATACTTAATCGCTGATAACAAAATCGGGTTATCGGCCATCCGCTACTTTTTTAAATATATATCGGTATCTTCGTTACTTTTGTAACCAAACTAGCGATAATCGCTACTTTTTTCCGCCTCTCAGAAAAAAAAAGCGTACTCTCCCTACTGCGCATGCGTGGCCCGGTGTTTTATTAAAAACTTCGGGGTATGAAATATCTTCGGTGAAGAGATTTCATACTTAGATCATCAACATTAAAACACTAAGTAATTTTTTTATGTTGCTCAAAAATCAATGTATCAAAGAAAAAAATCATTTAACTTTGCCCATAAAATGATTATTCACTGCCTCAAATTTGATATTCCATATCCGTTTGTGAGCATGCCATGGTATTGAAGGCACCCGGTGTTGTGTTATTTGGTGTCCCATCGTCAAAAGCTGGCGCTTTTGTTTACAAACACTGGTCTCGTGAACTGCGCATGCTCAGACCAGTAAGCGTAGACCTGTACAGTCTCACAAAGCTTTTTAACACATTAAGAGTTGCTGTAAAGCTGAATCAGACATGCAGTACCACCATCCTCGCTGTTTCTAGAAAGACACTGTACATACAAATACAACTCGTACAGAGTGTCGTTCTAGAAACAGCGGGGATGGTGGCAGTGGTAATGTATGTCTGATTCAGCCTTCCAGCAACTCTTAATTACGGTTAAAAAACTTTGTGAGACTGTACAGGTCTACGCTTGCTGGTCTGAGCATGCGCAGCTCACGAGAGACAAGTGTTTGTAAACAAGCTTTTGACGGTGGGACCGCCAAATAACACAACACTGGTTCAGGCGTTCCCAGTATTACCGTCCATATGCACGTGTCAACGTGTGGTTTTCAGGTTTTGTAAGTTTTCTAAAATACAGATAATGAAAATTTGAATTCATCTGTTTTTCTATCTGAAATATCAATATAGTATCGTTTTCGCCTATCAGACTTATCGCTAGCTAGTATCGGAATTGTGGATTTATATCGGGTATCGGTTATCGGTTATCGCCTATATTTGTGTCTCCAGTTAACGAATATCGGTTATCACCGATAAGGTTTTTCATTATCAGTTATCGGTTATCGGGAATAAGGTTTTCTGTTATCGTGCCCAGCTATGGTCCTGATACTCTACTCTTGAAAAAGTTAAGTCGTAGGCAGGAGGAAATACAGATGAAGGAAGATTGTTCCAGAGTTTACCAGCGTGAGGGATGAGAGTGAATATGCTGGTTAACCCTTGCATAATGGATTTGGACAGTATAGGGATGAGCTTGAGTAGAGAGTCGTGTGCAGTGGGGCCGCGGGAGGGGGGGAGGCATGCAGCTAACAAGCTCAGAAGAACAGTCAGCGTGAAAATATCGATATAAGATGGAAAGAGGCAACATGGCGGCGGAATTTAAGAGGTAGGAGACTTTCAGTAAGAGGAGGGGAGTTCGTGAAACGAAAGCCTTAGGCCCGTATAGTCCATGGGTGGATCCAGTACAATTGTATTTGTATTTGAATTATATTTAAATACAATTTTAATGTATTCGTATTTGTATTTTTGGAATCCCGAACAAAAGTATTTGTATTTGACTTATAAAAAAAATCAGTATTTGATCCAACCCTGGTATACCAAGAATCATGAAGGTCTAGCGACGAAGATCAAAGGGAAGGACGATGCGTACCCAGAGTCACTAGCATTTTTGGAACGAAGGTATGCGTGAGAGACGAAGGGAAGGCAAGGTCTGCCCCGCATCTTCCCCTTTACCTTCAAGGAAAAACATGTTTCTTTTCCAAATTTGGTGTGACAAATAGTTGTGGTTCAGTTAAAACAACCTGAGGAAATATTTTCCCTGATTGGAAAGTCGTATAATTTCATTATAGTTGCAGCGAATATGTTTGTCTTGTTTACAACAACAGCACACGCCTTCAAAGCACAGAGAAACCAGCCAGCAGGCGGGAACCTTCGTAGCTCATATTCTCGAACGATCTATGTTTTCTATCGGCGTTGCAGACGCCGATCAACAGATTGTCCATCTTTATGTTGTTCTCTTCAAGTTGTTTTCCTGGCTTACCCATGCATTGTAGACAGGACATTGTATAATAACATTTGTTAGCCCTGATGAACCCTACAATATGGCATTATAACCAAAGTCAGCTTTTTTTTTTTTTTTTTTACGTCTTGGCCTGTGTCGCCGGTAGGCCTTCATACTAGGGCCTGATGGTCGGCCCCAGCCCGTTGTGACGCAGGCAAGTGTTTATAGTGGCGCCATCTTTACTTCTCAGCATTTTCCATTTTAGACCCCTAGTTGCATAATATAAATTGTTGGGGGGGTGTTGGAGGGCTATGCGACGCCGATCTAGCACAATTTTTGTGCTATTAACACTTGTTGTTCTCTTCAAGTTGTTTTCCTGGCTTAACCAATAACATTTGTTACTCCTGATGAACCCTACAACATGGCATTATAAACAATGTCAGCTGCTTTTTTTTTTTTATTTATTTATTTTTTTTTTTTTATTTTTTTTTTTTACGTCTTGGCCTGTGGGGCCGGTAGGCCTTCATTATAGGGCCTGATGGTCGGCCCCAGCCCGTTGTGGTACAGGCAAGTGTTTATAGTGGCGCCATCTTTACTTTTCTTCATCTTCCATTTCAGACTCTTAGCTGCATAATATAAATTGTTGGGGGGGTGTTGGAGGGCCGTACGACGCCAGTCTAGCAAAGTTTTTGTGCTATTAACACTTGTTTCAAATTCTTTGATTGATAGCTCATTTCAGTTAAGATATCTGGTTCTGCAAGTGCAAATAAAGGGTATCTTAATAATTTACTGCATGTGAATATAGATTAATAATGGAAAAAAAAACATGAAGTAGTAAATAATACCGTAACTGTTGAATGCGATGCTAGGCTATTTCGAATATTAGGCTACCCATGTTATTTATATGCAACACATCAAAATTCCTTATATATAGACACTAGCAGAGTCGTATGTCACTTTATATACCTGAATGAGATAAAACAGGAGTATCTGAAAGGCTATAGATCGTTCGAGTATTATCAGACTATACTATTTGATATACAGATTGTTTCTTCGTGTCCTTGCATGGTATATTATCGATGCAACTCTTCTCTTTGCGGTTCATATACGATGGTTTGAGTTTTTTCTTTGTATACTCAAACATTCATATATATCACTGAAAAAAATATTACTTATGAAAAAAACATTACTTATGAATCTTGTCACTCATTAATAGTCAGATTTTGCTCTTCTTTTGATTGCTAATTGCTAATTAAATTAAGCAGCTGCTGAGTCGGCAAATAGTATACAGTAATATAATTATTTGATAAATATGTTAGAAAAAGGTACTGAGAAATATTGCTGTGTCTACCATATATCGATACCTACGTTTTGTCAAGTTTCATTAACATTCATTTTTGCAACTTTGCAGGGGTAACTAATCATGTCATCAAAATAACTAACATAGATATATATTAATTGAAGTATTACTGTTGGATCAGGAAAATTATCTCCAATGGTTAATATAAATAATGTATAAAGGGCTCAATGTATAAGTAAGAATACACAAAGACTATACCAACTTCTATATTATCTGTAACGATATTGATGACAGGATTGGTTACCCCTGTAATGTTGTAGAAAATGAATGTTAATGAAATTTGAAAAAAAAACGTAACCATCGATATATGGTAGACACAACAATATTTTTCAGTACCTTTTTCTATCATATATATATATATATATATATATATATATATATATATATATATATATATATATATATATATATATATATATATATATATATATATATATATATATATATATATATATATATATATATATATATATATATATATATATATATATCAAATAATTATATTACTGTATGTTTGCCAACTCAACAGCTGCCTAATTTAATTACATATCCGTAGCAATAAAAAAGTGCAAAATCTGACTATGAATGTGTGACAAGATTAATATGTAATGGTTTTCTAATACATTTTATATGGAGAGAGTGAACCAGATGACCATTACGCAGTCATGACGTCATCGATGACGTTTCAGTGAGCTATCCTTGTAGTCTTTAATTCATGGGTTCAAGAAAAACCAATCGCCGGGCCCAGACGAAGTATTCCCACGGATTCTGAAAGAGTGCAATTAGGTCCTCAGTGGACCACTTACCGATATCTGTAAGATGTCGGTAAATTCTGGGTATGTGCCCAATCAACGGAAAGTAGCTAATGTGATGCCGATTTTCAAAAAGGGAGACAAGTCAGCCACCTAAAATTATCGCCCAATTAGCTTAACATCAGTTGTAGGAAAGATGTTGGAGTCAATTATAGCCGGGAGCATTCGGGACCATCTAGAAAAGCATAATTTAATTCATGATTCACAGCATGGGTTCACAAAGGGTAGGTCTTTTTTTTTTTTATTTTTTTTATTTTTTTATTTTATTATTTTTTTTACGTCGCGGCCTATTGCGCCGGCAAGCTTCTTCCCGGTGGGGCCTGATGGTCGGCCCAGCCCGTTCTGGCGCAGGCGAGTGTTTATAGTGGCGCCATCTTGCATTGTCTCATGCTCCCCTCCCGGAGCTCATCTTTAATCCTAGAATCTAGAGTCCGGGTTGATAGGTAGTCTTGTGGACAGCATGTGGGTAGTTTTAAGCCACTCGGCGGCGGATGAAAAATCTCAGCTTGGTGGCACCGGGCGGGGCTTGAACTCGCGTCCTCCTGAACCTATTGTCCTTCTACACTAAAGTAATCGAGGCGGTTGACCGAGATGAAAACTATGACATATTGTATCTGGATTTCAGTAAAGCGTTCGACAAAGTTCCTCATCACCGGTTATTACTAAAATTGCAGGCTCATGGCGTAGACGGGAAAGTTTTGAACTGGATCAGGGCGTGGCTTAGTGGTAGGAAGCAGAGAGTGCAAATCAATGGTAAAAAATCTGAATGGGGCAGTGTTACGAGTGGAGTCACACACGGGTCGGTGCTGGGTCCGCTGCTTTTTATTATTTACATCAATGACTTGGACACAGGAATTAGTAGTGATGTCAGTAAGTTCGCAGATGTTACCAAGATCGGTAGAGTAATCCGATCAGACAGGAACGCTAGCGTTCTCCAGGATGAACTTGACAGACTATATGATTGGGCGGGGAAGTGGCAGATGGAATTCAATGTCGGGAAGTGTAGCATTCTGAGTGTAGGTAGGAATAATCCCATACACAATTACTCCTTAAATGACACTCCTCTAAGCAGGTCTGGGCGTGAGAGAGACTTAGGAGTCCTAGTTAGCGCTGACCTCCGTCCTAGGGCTCAATGCATTCAGGCCAAAAATCGGTCAAACAAACTACTTGGTTTCATCTCAAGGAGCGTAAGCAATAGGAGCGCTGAAGTCATCCTCAAACTTTACTTAGCACTAGTTAGACCTCATCTCGATTATGCAGTTCAGTTCTGGTCCCCTTACTATAGAATGGATATCAAAATGTTAGAATCTTACAGAGGAGGATGACAAAGATGATTCAAGCGGTGAGAAACTTGCCTTATGAAGACAGGCTGAAGCATTTCAATCTACACTCTCTAGAAAGGCGAAGGTTGCGAGGAGATGATCGAAGTCTATAAATGGATAAAGGGCTTTAATAAAGGGGATGTCAATAAGATTTTGATAGTAAAAGAGCCAGGTAGGACGCGTAGCAATGGTTTTAAGTTAGACAAATTCAGATTCAAGAAAGACATAGGCAAGAATTGGTTCACCAATAGAGTGGTCGATGAATGGAACAGGCTTGGGAGCCATATTGTGGGTACCAGTACCGTAGAGACATTCAAGAAGAGGTTAGATAAAGCCATGGATGGTCAGGTAAGGTGGGGTTGAGTGTACAGGAGCTGCCTTGTATAGGCCAGCCGGCCTCTCGCAGACTCCTTACGTTGTTATGTTCTTATATATATATATATATATATATATATATATATATATATATATATATATATATATATATATATATATATATATACATATAGATAGATAGATATAGATAGATAGATAGATAGATAGATAGATAGATAGATAGATATAGATATATAGATAGATAGATAGATAGATAGATAGATAGATAGATAGATAGATATAGATATAGATAGATAGATATAGATATGTATAGATATAGATATAGATAGATATATAGATATAGTTAGATAGATATATAGATATAGATATAGATATATAGATATATATCCTCCTGCCTACGACTTGAACTCATTCAAGAGAAAGGAATCAGGACACCTCTTCTCACGTAACTGATTGCTCTTTCGGCCACCTCTTCGGATTCTTTACAGGAGCAGCTAGTAGCGGGCTTTTTTTTTATTGTTGTTTCCTTTTTTTGTGCCCTTGTGCTGTCTCCTTTCATGTAAAATATATATATATATATATATATATATATATATATATATATATATATATATATATATATATATATATATATATATATATATATATATATATCTATCTATATGTATATATATATATATATATATATATATATATATATATATATATCTATATATATATATATATATATATATATATATATATATATATATATATATATATATATATATATATATATATATATATATATATATATATATATAAAGAAGAAGGAAGAACATGTGAAGCAGTTGTACAGGAAAAGTATCAAGTCTACTTGTCCTGCACTGTTCCTGTACTGGTCCTGTTGCAAGTCAGGCACCAGTGAATTATTGCCATCTCTTTCAGGAAAACTATTCAAATGCATAAAAATTTGAAGTATTTGTCCTACTTGTGATTTTTATGTGAAAAACTCATCTTGGGTAATGTATATTAAACTATGGTTGCATTTAACATTGGCCAAGTTTAATAGAAGAAAATGGCCTCAGAAGACTGAAACAAATAATTAGTGGAAACAAACAACGATTAATTCCCCCAAAAAATAATTTAAATAAAAATCGTGATTTTTTCCAACCCTGCTACATTGTCGAAAGGAAGGTACGCGGCTCAACCTTCATGACTCTTGGTACGTGCCTTAGACTCTACTATGTCCAAGAGGGCTGTGTGAGTGGAGCCTCCCCACACGTGAGATGCATATCCCACACGAGGGCGGACAAGGCCCCTGTATATTGATAGTAATTGTGCCGGGGAAAAGAACTGGTGGAGACGATGCAGAACGCTTAACCTCGAAGAAGCTGATTTAGTGAGAGAGGAGATGTGAAGTTTCCAGTTAAGATTTTGAGTTAACGATAGACCGAGGATGTTTAGTGTAGAAGAAGGTGACAGCTGAATGTTGTCGAAGAATAGGGGATAAGAGTTTGGAAGATTGTGTCGAGCTGATAGGTGGAGAAATTAAGTTTTTAAGGCATTGAAGGACACCAGGTTCCTTCTGCCCCAATCAGAAATAATAGCAAGGTCAGAGGTTTAGCGTTTTGCAGCCTCCCATCTAGAGTTTTGTAATTCGTGTTGTGAGGGTCTTTTGTTGAAAGAAGTTGAATAATACAAAAGTAGAATCGTCGGCGTATGAGTGGATAGGACATGTTTGTTGTGGAAAGAAGATTATTGATGAATATCAGAGAGTGGAAGACAGGACAGAGCCCTGCGGAACACCACTGCTGATAGGTTTAGGGGAAGAACAGTGACCGTCTACCACAGCAAAGACAGAACGGCCGGAAAGGAAACTGGAGATGAAGGTACAGAGAGAGGGAGAGAATCCGTATGAGGGCAGTTTAGAAAGCAAAGAGCTGTGCGGAACCCATACTGGCGATCAGATAGGTCAGAAGTGGATAGATGCTTATGAATCTTCCGGTTAAGGATAGATTCAAAAGCTTTAGAAAGACAGGAAAGTAAAGCTGTAGGACGGTAGTTTGAGGGATTGGAACGGTTACCCTTCTTAGTCACAGGCTGTACGTAGGCGTACTTCCAGCAGGAAGGAAAGGTAGACGTTGACAGCAGAGACGAAAGAGTTTGACCAGGCAGGATGTCAGCACGGAAGCACAGATTTTAAGGACAATAGGAGGCACTCTATCAGGCCCATAAGTCTTCTGAGGGCTGAGGCCAGAGAGGACATAGAAAACATCATTCTTAAGAATCTTAATAACAGGCATAGTGGAGTCAGAGGGCCAGAATCGTCCAGAGTGGAGCTTCTAGAGAAAGTTTGAGAGAAGAGTTCAGTCTTATAAATGGATGTGACGGCAGTGCTGCCGTCAGGATTCATGAGAGGTGGAAAAGATAAAGAAGTAAAATTGGAGGAGATATTTTTGGCTAGATGCCAGAAGTCTCTGGAAGAATTAGATAAATTAAGGTTTTGGCATTCTCTATTGATGAAAGTATTTTTGGCGAGTCGAAGAACAGATTTGGCACGATTCCGGGCAGAAATGTAAAAATCATGATTAGCAGGAGTGCGAAAGCTCTGGTACCTTTTGTGAGCTGCCTCTCTATCTTTGATAGCACGAGAACAAGCGCGATTAAAGCAAGTCTTTTAAGCATGAGGAGAAGAGAAAGAACGTGGAATGTGTGCCTCCATTCCATAGACAGTCACCTCAGTGATGCGCTGAGCACTCACAAAGGGGTCTCTTTCCTAGAAGCAGTAATCATTCTATGGGAAATCGAAAAAGTACCTCCTCAGGTCGTCCAACCGAGCTGAAGGAAAATGCCAGAAGCACCGCCTCTTTGGTGGGTCCATAGGCTGTACAGGAGCAATAGGACAGAATACAGAAATAAGGTTGTGATCGGAGGAGCCCAACGGAGAAAACAGTTTAACTGAATAAGCTGAAGGATTAGAGGTTAGGAAGAGGTCTAGATTGTTGGGCGTGTCTCCAAGACGGTCGGGAATACGTGTAGGGTGCTGAACCAATTGCTCTAGATCGTTGAGGATAGCAAAGTTGTAGGCTTGTTCACCAGGCTGGTCAGTGAAAGAGGATGAAAGCCAAAGCTGGTGGTGAACATTGAAATCTCTTAGGACGGAGATTTCAGCGAAGGGAAGGTGAGTCAAGATGTGCTCCACTTTAGAGTTCAAATAGTCAAATAATTTTACATGATTGGTATAGTCAGGTGAGAGATAAACAGCACAGACGTATTTAGTAATAGAGTGACAATCAAGTCTTAGTCAGATGGTGGAAAATTCAGAAGAGTCAAGGTCGGAGGCACGAAAGCAAGTGATGTCGTTGCACACATAGGCGCAACATTCAGCTTTGGATTGAAATTTAGGATAGAGATAGTAGGAGGGGACAAAGTAGAGATTGCTGTTAGTAGCCGCCGAGAGCTGTGTTCCGGTTAGGAAGAGAAGGTGCGGCTTAGAGGAGGAGAGATGGTACTCCACTGAATGGAAATTGAAACGAAGATCGCGAATATTGCAGAAATTGATAAAGAAGAGGTCTGAGGAGTTAGCAAGACACCTCTCAAGTCGGCATCCAATAGGGGAGTCCTCCCTGGGGGATTTTATGGTCCCCCCCCCCCACCGGCGGGGACTCAGAGGCAATGCTTTTATGAACGCCATTTTGAATTTGTAAAATTTTGGGAAAAGGTGTGTGTGTGTGTGTGTTGTGTGTATGAATTGTGGTGTGGAAAGAAAGAGAATCTGTCTTTAGAGAGCATGCTGAACTACTCTCTGGTGTTGAGGAAACAATAGGGAAACGGCAGGGTTGGCGGTTTAAACCAAATGGTTTAAACCAATAAAAAAAACAATGGTTTAAACCAACTAATAAAACTTTTTTTTTTCTTTTGTGTGTATCTTTGTTAGTTTCATCAGTATTGTGGTTTTAACTATATGTAAGATTTTAATTATGTACAGCAGGGTTGGTGGTTTAAACCAGGGGTGTCAAACTCAAAACCCTTTGGAGGGCCAATTCATACTCTGAAGTGCCGTCATGGGGGCCAACAAGGGTAGAAAATAATTGACAAGATGGAAGTTACCGTGATACCGCGGGCCATTTATGACTATCCCGCGGGCCATGAGTTTGACACCCCTGGTTTAAACCAAAAAAAACATCAATAAAACCAGTGTTTTTTGTGAATCTTTTTTAGTTTCATCCGGTATTGCGGTTTTATTATTTTTAATTATGCACAGTCATTTTACTAACACCTGGAAGAAAACGTCAGTTGGTATACTCAAATCTCCAGTCAAGTGCTGTAACTCAAGAGTAACTGAAAACATAATTTTGATATATATATATATATATATATATATATATATATATATATATATATATATATATATATATATATATATATATATATATATATATATATATATATATATATATATATATATATATATATATATATATATATATATATATATATATATATATATATATATATATATATATATATATATATATATATATATATATATATATATATATATATATATATATATATATATATATATATATATATATATATATATATATATATATATATATATATATATATATATATATATATATAGATATATAATGTACCAAAATTATGTTTTCAGCTACTCTGAGTTACAACATTTGAATAGAGATTTGAGTTTACCAACTGACGTTTTCATCCTGGTGTTATAGTCTGTTCGGAGCATGAAGTCGGTTCAAGGTGTGGCAGATTCCAGAATTCCCATGAGTGCAGCGCTGCCAGTTCGACCGCCAATTATCAGATTAGCATTCTCCCGGCCTACCCACCCACAACCCACCTGTTTATCTCTCTCTCTCTCTCCCTCTCGACCCGGGGGAGGGACCTAGGGGGACACACCGACCACCACCACCACCACCACCACTACCAACACCACAACGTGGCAACATGGGAAAAAATCGCTGCCACATGTCATACAATTTATACAAATCCTTGTTATAATCCTAAACATTGACACTCATTGCACTATGTAGCTTCCTTTACTATATACAGAATATATAAAATATCGCTTTCAAATAGCACATGGATGAGAGAGAGACGCATGTACGAAGGCTGATTTGGCAGCATGGGTAGAGGTAAACGACGATACCAGCTCCACCCCGAACCGACTTCATGCTCCGAACAGACTATAGTAAAATGACTGCATAATAAAAAAAATAATAAAACCACATATAATTAAAACCACAATACCTGATGAAACTAAAAAAGATTCACAAAAAACACTGGTTTTATTGATGTTTTTTTGGTTTAAACCAGGGATGTCAAACTCATGGCCCGCGGGATAGTCATAAATGGCCCGCGGTATCACGGTAACTTCAATCTTGTCAATGTATTTTCTACCCTTGTTGGCCCCCATGATGGCACTTCAGAGTATGAATTGGCCCTCGAAGAGTTTTGAGTTTGACACCCCTGGCTTAAACCGCCAACCCTGCTGTACATAATTAAAATCTTACATATAGTTAAAACCACAATACTGATGAAACTAACAAAGATACACACAAAAGAAAAAAAAAAGGTTTTATTAGTTGGTTTAAACCACTGTTTTCTTTTATTATTGGTTTAAACCATTTGTGGCTCAGTGCAATACAATATGTTATATGCATTTGCTCAGTAAGTTTCAGAAAACAATAAGTATGAATAAGTATTGTACTACATTTGAATTTACACATAATTTAGGTACCAGTATTTTTCTGTATGCAGCGTTGGAAAGGATTTTTTTAAAACAATTTATCTGCTGTTTAGTGAAGTGGCAAACATATATATATATATATATATATATATATATATATATATATATATATATATATATATATATATATATATATATATATATATATATGTTTGCCACTTCACTAAACAGCAGATAAATTATTAAAAAAAGGAAAGCCCCTCTCTCTCTCTCTCTTTTTTACAACTGTTTTTGTAGCATGCAACTGGAAAATTAGAAGAGGTTTTTCATGTTTTACTACTCTTTGACATTGCAATTAAAAAATTAAAAAGCATGTTAGAGAAGCTGCATTTTGCCTCTTTTACAGATTGCATGAAGATCAAATGAATTTTTTGCTAAATCCAGCTCTAAATCTATCTATAACTCCTTTTCTACTTCATACATGTATATACGGATAGAATTACTGGAATAAACATACTGAAAAGCAAAAAAAAAAAGTGGTTAAAACCCCCCCCCAAAAAAAAACATGGTTTAAACCAAAAAAATGGTTTAAACCAAAAAAAAAAACATGTTTTTGTTTTTGTTTTTTTTAAATAACCATTGGGTTTTGCCAACCCTGGGAAACGGAAAGTGAGAACACGAGAAGGGTCTATGGAGGGCTTGCAGCACCTTCCTCGCTCCCATATATACCTCACCGGGAGTGGCTTATGCCCGCTTCGGTAGGTGTCTTCCTACCTACTCCTAACGATAAATGCCTCCTACTCTATTTTGGCAGGCTGACCCATAGCCTGCGTGGGTACACATTCTCACCAAATATTACCCACTTCTACACTAATCAGGCGCACCATTCCCATTATGTTTTGCCATGTACAGGTTCCTTATCACTATTCAGTTGAAACCTTACCCAGGCAAGATAATATCAGTAACATTATTTTGCATTTTCCAAGATACGAAGTATAGCTAACCCCTGATACGCATTTCACAAACCCCAATGATGATCAGTGACAGCCTTTCATATATGAGAGGAGGATCATCTTCCTCTTCCCTCCTTACATCACCGCTAACGCCTATCTATAACCCTTCAGAAGATGCATTGTTTCCTTGCAACGTGACGCGCCTTTCAAGATTCCTCAAATAGAGTAAAACTTCCACTCCTTTAACCCAACCTCTAAAAAGACCTTGTTACCGAGGAGATAATGCGGAGGTATTTAGGGGTGAAAGGAAATAAGGATGAAAGGAGGGATGGGAGGATGAGTAGGAGAGGTCGAGGGATGAAGGAAAAGAGGACCAGACAACATGGAGGAGGAGGAGGAGGAGGAGGAGGAGGAGGAGGAGGAGGAGGAGGAGGAGGAGGAGGAGGAGGAGGAATACATAGAAATACACAGGAAGAACAGACGCCAGAAGACCTGGCGGTCTATGGCGAGGGTTTCTGTTTACTACCGCTACTACTAGTAATCTACGTGTGGTAGGACAGGATAGAATAAATGAAGGCTCCTCCCCACCCACCTCTCCTTCCGGCAACGTGCCGGCAGGAAATAGTTAGAACACCATATGCCTTTAAGGAAGAAAGGGACAGGGAAATTTTACAGTAAAGAGAGAAGAGTAAATTACTACCCTTAACTCACGCTACTGGCGACCTAAGCTGTGGGGGAAATTAATAAGAAGTCGTCAGGTTGGCGCCGTGCTGCAGTGTGCCTGAAACATACGAAAAAGGGTCAGTAAAATCTTATATCCCTGAAGTACTTGTCCAATGAAGACTTGAAGATATTGATACTCTGTGCGCTAACTACTGACGGTGGGAGTCTGTTCCAGTGATCGACGACTCTATTATTGAAATAACTTCTGCGCGCCAATGTGTTACATCTGTTTCCCTTTAACTTCATACCGTTGTTGCGTGTTATTGTGTTGGGGTCTCTCTGAAATAGACTATCTGGGTTAATGTTTTCGAATCTATTAAGGATTTTGAACACTTCGATTAAGTCCCCTCTTACCCTTCGCTTTTTTAAGGAAAACATATCTGAACGCTTTAGACGTTCGTCATACGGCAAGTTACGGAAAGCTGGAATTTGTTTGGTTGCTCGTCTCTATCTTTTCTAGCAAAATTTGATCTTTGATATAATTCGGTGACCAGAACTGGACGGCGTATTCTAGATGTGGTCTTACAAATGCTGAAAATAATATCTTCTTAAGTTCGGGTGATTTATAATCAAAGATTCTTGAGATTAATCCTACCATTCGCTGAGCTCATGTCCTTGAATCTGATATTTAAAGTTAGGGTTCTTTTCACCTATGTGCTTTACTTTACATTTATCTAAGTTGAAACACATTTGCCACTTGTCCCTCCAATCGGCAAGTCTTGTTAAATCTGATTGAATATCCTCGCAATTATTACTGTTCATTACCGTACCTCCTAATTTAATGTCATCGGCGAATTTGGCTGTTTTTGTTTGGATATCAGTCTCTAAATCGTTCACGTAAATATTGAATAGCGTTGGCCCCATGCAGGATCGATCCTTGTGGCACGCCACTGGTTACGGGTTGCCAATCGGGTCCTTTACCATTGAGAACTACACACTGTTGTCTCTCTGTGAGCCAGTCATGAATCCACGCACACAGATGGTCACTAATACCGTGGGAACGCAGTTTTGAGATAAGCCTAACGTGGGGAACTTTATCGAACGCTTTCTGAAAGTCTAGGTAAATTATGTCATACGGGGCTCGGGCGTCCCAGCTGGAGTATACGTCATTGAAGAAAGTTAATAAGTTGGTGAGGCAAGATCGGTTACTACGTATCCGTGCTGATTATCAGTCATCAATTAATTTGTTTCGAGAAAAGTGATCACTTTATCCCTGATTATTTTTTTAGAATAGTCTAATTAGGACAGACGTAAGGGTGATTGGACGATAATTACTGGCTTGTTTTTTTATCTCCTTTTTTAAAGATCGGGGTGACATTGGCTCTTTTTCCACTCAAGAGGCACGCTTGCCTGTGTTAATGACCTGTTGAACGTTAACGTTATGAGTAATTCTAGTTGTTGGCTACATTCTCTTAACACGCGAGGAGATAAATTGTCGGGACCCGGAGATTTATTGGGATCTAATTTGTGCAGGTACGCACGCACTTCACTGATATCAGTTTCGGTCAACGTAAGCTTATGTTCTTCGGGGCCTTGGAAAATATTTTTCGGAGCGGGGATCGATGTAATTTTTTCTTTCGTGAACACGCTACTGAAAGTTGAGTTGAGGACCAACGCCATACCCTTTTCATCGCTAACTGTGTCGCCATTTTTTAATAGTGGGCCGATATTATTTCAAATATTTTTTTCTTTCTTATGTAACTGATTTCTTTCTTATGTAACTGTTTTCTTTCTTTTGTAACTGTTTTCTTTCTTATGTAACAAGAGGAGGAGGAAAAACACATGAAAACACATGGACGACCAGGCAGCAGAAAGCCTATTGGCTCATTGCAAGGCTGCCTGCTTTCAGTGATTTAATCAACAATCATTCAGCCACAGGAGTGGCTTGTGGGAAGGATTAAAGCACTTCTGCACGTACTCGTGGATACGTTTAGTTCACTCCCGACGCAGCAAAGTGACGGTCAATGCGATTTTTAAAGGAGTTGATTGTTTCCGCACTAACCACTCCTGCAGGAAGGCTGTTCCAGTGGCGGACGACTCTGTTCGAAAAATAACGCCTGCCGATATCCGTAATGCATCGCTTTACTTGCATTGTTTTACCATTGTTTCTTGTTCGCGGGTTAGTTTGTAGCGTGAAGAGTTTGGAGTAATCAGCATTGTTGAACCTGTTCAGGTACATGAAAACTTGTATCATGTCTCCCCGCAGTCGTCTCTTTTCCAACGTGAAAAAGTTGAGTCGCTTGAGTCGTTCTTCGTAAGGCTGCGCCCTCAATGATGGTATAATTTTCGTAGCACGTACCTGTACTCTCTCGAGTAATTCAATGTCTTTCTTGGAATAAGGAGACCAGTAATGCACAGTGTATTCCAAGTGGGGCCTTACCAGCGAATTATACAATGATAGTATAACTCCCGGCGTCTTATATATTCGAAATTCCTCGCTATGAACCCGAGCAAAGTATTGGCTTTCTTGCAGGAGGACTTGCAGTGTTTTGTGTGTTTCATATCACTGCTGATAGTGACCCCGAGGTCTCTTTCCTCCTGCATTACCCGTAGTGGTTCGCCACCCATTTAGTATGTGTGGTTGCTATTTCTGGACCCGAGGTTCATTACTTTACATTTGGTAGTGTTAAAGGCAGGGTTGTTTTATTTAAATCAAGTTGATTTAAATCACTGATTTAAATAAAGATTTAAATCATTGATTTTTTAAAATCATTGATTTATATCTAAACATATTCTTTTTTCTCTAATTTCATTGATTTAAATCTTGATCTTATTGCAGGGCAACAATATTTAATGAAAAAATAAACAAAGAAAACACTCTCTAACTCTGATATCAATATTTTCCCTGTCAATTTCACAAATTTTCCTGGGCTGATATAGATATATATTTTCAGTCAGCCACACATGGTCCGTCTGGTGCCTGGGGCAGAGCAAGACGTTGACCGCCTTTTTGACGGTATCTTGCTGAGGCAGAGTGATAGTTTCAAAAGTATTTTACAACGCGAACCACATGTTCTTCTATGTTACCAATTTACAAATCATGAGCGAAAACATTAAGAATGTATGCAGCGCAACCATTGGTTAACAACCTCAGTTCATTTGCTTGTTGTAATTGCTTTCTCATCTTGTTGACATTGGCTATATTAGATGCTTAAGTCTCTCCGCATATAATAATTTTTTCACCCGTGGATATTTTCTTTTATGCCTCCATGGTATAGTGGTGCGTGTCTAACTACGATTCCGCGGTCCTGAGTTCGAATCCCGACCCGGGCAGTCAGCGTGGAGCTCACCCAGCTGTTCATCTTCCCTTTCGGGCTGATCGATTAATGGGTACCTGGAGAAACCTGGGGAAGGTAAACTGTGGAAACTTGGATGTCACGCTGACCCTGTGTCCCGAGGTGATGGGCTCTTCCCACCACATGCTCAAGAACCAATGTTACGGAGATGAGCACTTTTGGTTGGCCCCAGCCAATTAGTGGCGCGGGCAACTGTATTATATTGCCGCCATCTTGCTTGACTAATCCCCCCTACCCCCCGCCCCCCTCCCGAACTTCACTTGGTCTTCTTTAGAGTTTCGCTGGAGTCCGGTTGATGCGCAGTCATGAAGACAGCATATGGGTAGTCTTGGGCCCCTCCAAACACTCAAATGAACTAAAGAAAAGCTATTAAAAGGGATAAAAATCACCAACTTTAGGAAGTAGCAGTAAAGGAAATATTTGAAACATATACTCACATAGACCATATCAGTGCCACAGCCAACATAATGCTGGGGTTCCTGAGGAGGAATTTACATAACTGCACACCTGACATTAAACACATAGCTTATGACACACTTGTGAGACCAACACTGGAATACTGCTCCACGGTGTGGGATCCTTACACACACAGAAACATTGATAGGCTAGAACAAATCAACACCAAGGCGGCTAGGTTCATTACAAACAATTACACTCGAACGCCTGGAATCACAACATGGATCAAACAACAGATAAACATGGACCTTCTTCACATACGCAGACAAGCACACAGACTTACACTTATGTACAAGATCACAAACACTCACATTGACATTGACCCACAAACATACCTACACAAGGCAAACAGTCAACGTACTCGTAACACAGACATCCATAAATACCAAATATATCATACCAACACTGATGCATACAAGCACTCATACTTTCCACGCACCATACGTGGCTGGAACAGCCTCCCTCAACAGATTTTAGACTGCGATACAATAGGCTCATTCAGAAAACAAATACTTGTCACTTGTCACCACAGCACACCAACACTAACAATTACACTTGATTCACTTCCCTCCCCTGCACACTCGGCTCCCCCGTCCCCCCAACAGCCAACAAATATGCGTGTTATGCATCATACGGGTGCCCTGCGCATTATTATCCAGATCCAGATCCAGATACTCTTGTTTTTCAAAGAATCCCTTCACATACATACATGGATCATCCACAGCCTTTTCTGATACTTTCATTTGAAGCTGCTGTCATTTTTCTTTGTGCAATTTCAGTGAGGACATTTCCAAAACATGACATGATCTGATTATAATGTTAAAAGACTAGACAAAGTTGTGGTGTGGCGCTGGCTGGCTGCGGCTGGTTAGTCTTAGGACTGGCTCAAACAGCCAACCAGGTTACTTATCATGATGGAATATGATACAAGAATACTCCAACAAGTGATTTAAACTAATGTAGAGACTATTGAGGTTTACATTCATTTAGTTATTTTCATTTATAAAAAAAGTCAACAACCCTGGTTAAAGGACATCTGCCACTCTTCCGACCACTGAGTGATCTGGTCCAGATCTCTGGATAATTTCGCAGTCTGCTGTCGTGAGGTCCTTCCCTCCCACCTTGGTGTCGTCAGCAAATTTTAAAAAATGTGGACTTTAATCATAGTTCTAGGTCGTTGGTATATATATATATATATATATATATATATATATATATATATATATATATTTATATATATATATATATAAAATAAATAATATGGGTCCCAGCACTGACTAGTGTGTCAGTCCACAGTAGTAACAAATGTACGGAAGTGGATGTAACCTCAGCAGGGGGGTGACGGAAGTGGGGGTTGGGGGGGTCAGCGGGGGGGGTGACGGAAGAGGGGGTAGCTAGACCCCCCTACCCCCTTCAATCTTTCACTTTTTCACATGACCTACCCCCCCCCTCCTTCTCGGGCTAGCGTACGGAAGCGGTGGTACTGGAGCTGGGAGGTGACAGGAGCAGGGTAGGACGGTCAGCGGGAGGGTGACGGAAGAGAGGGTGGTCAGCGGGGAGGTGACGGGAGTGGGGTAGGACGGTCAGGGGGCGGTCAGCGGGGTGGGTGGGGGGGACGGAAGTGGGGGGATACACAAAGTGAGGGCAATTGCTATTGTTGTTGTTCTTGTTGTATACACACACACTGGAATATGTCCCGCGCACCTGTTCCCGGCGTCCTATCTTTCTTTCCCTCCCTCTTCCCATAGGCGCACATAGACACACCCACCCACACACACACACACACACACACACACACACACACACACACACACACACACACACACACACACACACACACACACACACACACACACACACACACATACACACACACACATCTGGCCATACGAGATAAAATCGCGGAAAAAATGGATCGATGACATCTCCATGTATCTGAGGCCACGCCTATTGGAGTCTTAATGATTCAAGTCATTACAATAAACCTCAGGTCATTAAGGACTGACCTGAGGAACACACATGCATGCGCACACACGCACACGTTTACACACACACGCACACGCATACACACACGCACACGCGCGCACACACACACACACACACACACACACACACACACACACACACACACACACACACACACACACACACACACACACACACACACACACACACACACACACACACACACACACACACACACACACACACACACACACACACACACACACACACACACACACACACAAAACAAAACAAAAAACAAAAAAAAACAATCACTGAAGAATTATTATGATACCGAAAATAAAATAAAAAATCGCCATTGAACGTAAGACTCGATAAATTATGTAAGTTTTTGCTAGGTGTATTGTATCATTATCTTCTTATTTCTCATTTCTTAACTTGTTTCTTCTTATTTCTTTCCTCAACTTATATATATATTTTTTTTTACTCCGGTTATTTGGTGCCATCTAACCCTAAACACTGCAGTACCAAGTCTTTTTTTTTTATAATTTTGCATTAATTAATCTCTTATATCTCATTTCTTAACTTCTTTCTTCTTATTTCTTTTCTCAACTCACATTTCTTTATATTTTCTGCCTGCTCTTCGGTGCTATATGACCGCATCGAGTTTACCTTTTTCCCTTGATCAAGATAGCGCTCAAAACGAAGGCAACACAGAAATACCTCAGTGAGTCAGCTTCCGTACGCTAGCCCGAGAAGGGGGTGGGTGGGGGTAGGGCATGTGAAAAAGTGAAAGATTGGGGGGGGTAGGGGTGTGGGGGGTCCAGCTACCCCCTCTTCCGTCACCCCCCCGCTGACCCCCCCCCACTTCCGTCACCCCCCCGCTGAGGTTACCCCCACTTCCGTACATTTGTTACTACTCTCCACGTTTAAACAGGAGCCACTCGGAGGCCTGCCCGTTGAGTAGAACTCGTTGTTTTTTTCCAGTGAGCCAAGCTTTTATCCACGCAATCAGATTGTCTCCTAGTCCCGCCGATTTCAGTTTCTTGAGAAGTCGTTCGTGTGGTACCTTGTCAAAAACCTTTTGAAAGTCTAGATAGATAACACCGTTGAGGATATGACTATCCCAGTTTTCATTTATACCCTTGAAGAAATGCAGTAAATTGGTTTAAGCATGAGCGCTAATTCCTGAAACCGTGCTGAGCATTGGATATGATATTGTTGTCTTCAAGAAATTTGACGTGATTATCTCTGATAATCTTCTCGGGAACTTTTCCCGCCACTGAAGTTAAGCTAATTGGCCTGTAGTTTAATGCCACGCTTTTGTCTCCCTTCTTGTAGATCGGTGTTACGTTTGCTTGCTTCCAGTCTTTGGGAACTTTTTTTTGTTGTAGTGTCAAATTATACATGGCGGTAAGTGGTGGAGGAGGAGGAAGAGGAGAAGGAGGAGATGAAGAGAGAGGAAAAGAAGTTTAGCTTAATGGATCAATGGGAAGTTTTGAGGTGGAAGGTTGTGGAAAGAATTGGGGGAAGAAAAGGAGAGGGATAAATTGAATGAGAGGAAGAAAAGAAGAGAGGAGGGAGCTACGTTTAATAAGAAGTTATAAACATGGAATTGAAAAGATAGAAGAAGAATGAAGTGGGAGGAGAAGGAGGAGAACTTTAAGTATTAAGCTGTTTGATGGAAGAAAAGAAACAAGAAAAAAATAAGAAGAGGCTAAACACGATGCAAGAGTTGAAAGCGGAGATGGAAGAGGAAAAAAAACCGAGAATGAGTAAGAAAAGGAAAATGGAAAGATAAAGATCGCATTTTCAGATGGAAGATTAGAAAGGAGCTTGGAGAATGAGGAAAGGAGGAACAAAAGTGGTGGCTGAGTGGTTAGCGTGCCGGCCCCGCATTCACCGCGTGATGGACGACGCGGGTTCGAATCCGCCGCTACCACCTGGGATTTTTCAGTCACCGCAAAGTGGCTTAAGGCTACCCACATGCTGTCCTGAAGACCACCCATCAACCTGGACTCTAGAGGAAACCGTCCAAGTGAATCAAGAACGAGCTCCGGGGGCAGCATGAGCCAAGAAAATATGGCGCCACTTTAAAACCACTTGCCTGCGCCATGACGGGCTGGGGCCGACTACCACCCAGGCCCCTCAAGAAAGCCTGCCGGCGCTATAGGCTGGCACGTAAAAAAATAAATTGAAGAGGAAGAGCTTCAACTTAGAGGAAGAGGGGAAGGAGGAGGATTAGATGCTGGAAGATGAGAGAGTTTGACGAAGGATTAAAATAAGATTAAACGTAGCACAATGTTTCGGGTACACATACACACTCACACGCACAGCGTAACCAATAGCTATTCTCACTTGGCTCATAAATAGATTGATTGTTTTGTAAGACCCCTCACAAGACTTAGGAAATTAGAAGGTAAATGAGTCTGACAGATCTTAAGGGAATTAAAGGATAACAAGACGAGAAGAAGAGAGGAGAAGTTAGCATCAAGTTGGCGAAGAGGACGACGACGAGGAGGAGGAGAAAGAGGAGGAAAATAATTAGTGAAATAACTCCATCAGTAGAGGGAAGCAAAAGTGTACACATATACGATTCAGGGTAGCAATAAGTCATTATTTTCTTGGCTGTAGACATTAATTAACAGCGCAATTACGGAGAAGGTTAAGCAATTAAGCAATTACCCGTGATAATATCAGGAGATAATGGAAGGAAAAGCAACATCAGTGTGCATATATACGATTCGGGATAAAAAGGAGGATGACGAGGAGGAGAAATGAAATCGTTGCCTGAAATGGGGTCCAACCTGGATACATTTCAGGTCACCTTCCTGTTTCAGGCAATTACCAGAGGTGTTTTGATTGTAGTTCCTCCAGTTTTCTCTTCATTATCTTCTGTAGCAATCATGGCCTTTGCGTTAATTTCCATTCTGTGGAACACCCTTTTTCTCTAAGGCTGTGGCCCGAACGCACAATTAAATTTAGAATTAAATAGAATCGAGAAAATAGGTGTGTGTGTGTGTGTGTGTGTGTGTGTGTGTGTGTGTGTGTGTGTGTGTGTGTGTGTGTGTGTGTCAGTGTGTATATACCATGTGCTCTGTAATCTATACTGGTGCTAATTGAAGCACAGAGGAAACGGTGAGCACACGGAGAGGGTTTTTAATAGGACTGCTAGGGGCCAGCAACCGAGTCGTGAGGGCAAGGCGTGAAATACAACAGGATCGCTGAGAAATAGAAACTAAATAATAGTGCTAAAGTGTATCTCCCCTCAGCTGTAATTGCAGATCGCACACTTTCAGGGAATACAGTCAGGTATCCTGCGCCCCTGAAATGGATATTGTTGTGGGAACTATCTTACTCTGGCCATGTGTGTGTGTGTGTGTGTGTGTGTGTGTGTGTGTGTGTGTGTGTGTGTGTGTGTGTATGGGGGGCGGGGGTGTAGGGAGAGAGAGAGAGAGAGAGAGAGAGAGAGAGAGAGAGAGAGGTTGTTTGCGAATTCTTCCTTTGAAGCTGAGTGTCTCTTGAAAGTTACCACAGACTAGCCGCTCTTCATCTCTCGGGAAATTAATGCTACAAATTACCCCATGCACCAGAAAGTTCCAAAGCCGTTCCTTCTCTTTTCGTCTCATCACTTCTCTCGTCTCCGTAGGTCTCTCTCTCTCTCTCTCTCTCTCTCTCTCTCTCTCTCTCTCTCTCTCTCTCTCTCTCTCACTCACTCTCTCTCTCTCTCTCTCTCTCTCTCTCTCTATCTCTCTCTCTCTCTCTCTCTCTCTCTCTCTCTCTCTCTCTCTCTCTCTCTCTCTCTCTCTCTCTCTCTCTCTCTCTCTCTCTCTCTCTCTCTCTCGTAGAAATCCGACTAACTTCGTAGAAATCCGACAAAAACTAACAGAAATACAACTATCAGATGACGGCAACGTAGAGGAAGCCTGGCTAAGCCTTAAAAATCACTTACTCACTCAGCAGAACACATTCGTCCCCATGTGCGAGAAGCGAATTAACACTAATAAAAGCCCACCGTGGTTTAATAGCGAAATTAAACATTCAGTCAATGAGAGAAAATTGTTTTACAGGTTAAAGAAAGAACAAAGCACGCCCGAAAACATTAGACTTTATAATGATGCCAGGCGACGAGTAAAAAGACTAGTAGGTCAGGCAAAGCGTAGATACGAAGAAAATATTGCAGCCAACTGTAAAAATAATCCGAAATCTTTCTTCAGTTACATAAACAACAGAAAGGCGATCAAAAGTGGTATTGGACCTTTAACAAACAGCGACGGTGCACTAGTGACTGACAGCCAACACATTGCAAACCTCTTAAACAATTACTTTTCCTCGGTGTTTAATACTAACAGTCTTCCTCTCGCTACCACCAACACCAGTACTATTGTAAATCTCGAGCATGCATTGCCTAATTTTGAAATAACAACCGATGAAGTCCTTAAAGCTCTCCATTCACTTAAAACAAATAAAAGTCCTGGACCTGACAAAGTATATCCAACTCTGCTGAAAGAAACAAAGAGCGAAATACTCTCCTCCCTCACAACCGTATTCAATATGTCCTTGCGACAAGGCATCGTCCCTTCAGATTGGAAAAAGGCTAACGTGACACCGATTTTCAAGAAAGGAGACAAAAAAGTACCGGGTAATTACAGGCCCATTAGTCTAACTTCGGTTGTAGGTAAGCTACTTGAGGGCATAATTAGAGACAAAATTGTGAATTACCTTGAAAGCCTCTCATTGATTTGGGACTCACAACATGGCTTCCGAAACAAAAGATCCTGCCTATCAAACCTATTAACCTTTTATAACGACCTCTTCACTATTTATGACGTAACCAAATCACTGGACGTAGTCTATCTTGATTTCCAGAAAGCGTTTGATAAAGTCCCGCATCATAAATTACTTTACAAATTAAAGCAAATAGGTATTGACGGTCAAGTAAACCAATGGATCGCGAATTGGTTGAGCAACAGACAACAAAGAGTAGTGATTGACGGATTTAACTCAGAGTGGGCGCCTGTCACTAGTGGCGTCCCTCAGGGCTCGGTCCTTGGCCCAGTGCTCTTCATTATTTACATCAACGACGTGGATGTTGGACTCAATAACCGCATTAGTAAATTTGCAGACGACACAAAGATTGGCAACTCGGTTCTCACTGACGAAGACAGGCAAAGCCTCCAAGAGGATTTGCACAAACTTTCAGCTTGGTCGGATAGATGGGAGATGCCCTTTAACGTAGACAAGTGCCAGGTCATTCAAGTTGGAACGAGGAATAAGAAGTTCGAATACGAAATGCGCGGCGTTAAACTCAAAAGCGTTCAATGCGTCAAAGACTTGTTGGTCAAAATCGCGTCAAACCTCAAATTCTCACAGCAATGCATCGTTGGGCTTCATTAAAAAAAACTTTGTATTCAAGAATAAAGATGTAATACTCCCGCTCTACAACAGTTTAGTCAGGCCCCACTTGGAATATGCGGTACAGTTTTGGTCTCCCCACCATGCAAAGGATATTGCTAAATTAGAAGGTGTTCAGCGTCGGGCAACGAAAATGATCCCTTCCTTGCGCAACAAATCCTACGAAGAAAGGCTTTCTACCCTTAACATGTTCTCTCTTGAGAAACGTCGCCTCCGAGGAAAACTGATCGAATGTTTTAAAATACTTAATGGTTTCACGAATGTAGACAGATCAACATTGTTTATGATCGATGACACTTTGCGCACGAGGAACAATGGCGTAAAACTCAGATGTAGACAAGTAAATTCAGACTGCACCAAATTTTTCTTCACCAACGTTGTAGTGCGAGAATGGAATAAGCTTCCACCGTCAGTGGTCCAGTGTAACACGATTGACTCCTTCAAAACTAAGCTCGACCGTCACTTCCTTCAACTTAATATCAACTAGAGTAGAAGTGCATCGTTTTGGAGTCTTTTGATTAATGTAAAATCACTTAGGTTTAAGGACAGACCACCAAGTCTGGACCATGGGGTCTGTGGTCTGATTTTCTATAATGTAAATCTATGTAAATCTCTCTCTCTCTCTCTCTCTCTCTCTCTCTCTCTCTCTCTCTTTCTCTCTCTCTCTCTCTCTCTCTCTCTCTCTCTATCTCTCTCTCTCTCTCTATCTCTCTAACTCTCACTCTCTCTCTCTCTCTCTCTCTCTCTCTCTCTCTCTCTCTCTCTCTCTCTCTCTCTCTCTCTCTCTCTCTCTCTCTCTCTCTCTCTCTCTCTCTCTCTCTCTCTCTCTCTCTCTCTCTCTCTCTCTCTCTCTCTCTCTCTCTCTCTCTCTCTCTCTCTCTCTCTCTCTCTCTCTCTCTCTCTCTCTCTCTCTCTCTCTCTCTCTCTCTCTCTCTCTCTCTCTCTCTCTCTCTCTCTCTCTCTCTCTCTCTCTCTCTCTCTCTCTCTCTCTCTCTCTCTCTCTCTCTCTCTCTCTCTCTCTCTCTCTCTCTCTCTCTCTCTCTCTCTCTCTCTCTCTCTCTCTCTCTCTCTCTCTCTCTCTCTCTCTCTCTCTCTCTCTCTCTCTCTCTCTCTCTCTCTCTCTCTCTCTCTCTCTCTCTCTCTCTCTCTCTCTCTCTCTCTCTCTCTCTCTCTCTCTCTAGCGACCCAAGATAACCTAGTCAGTAATGTCACGGTAGGAGAACACCTCGGTTCCTGCGATCATAAACTAGTGCGCGTTGACATTAGAGCTCAAACATTGGTGACTGAAAATAAAGTTAAGGTGCCCAATTTCAAAGAGCCAACTTCGTAGAAATCACGAAAACTAATAGATATGCAACTATCAGATGACGGCAATGTAGAGGACGCCTGGCTAAGCTTTAAAGATCACTTACTCACTCAGCAGGACACATGTGTCCCCTTGTGCGAGAAGCGAATTAACACTAATAAAAGTCCACCTTGGCTTAATAGCGAAATTAAACACTCAGTCAAGGAGAGAAAATTGTCTTACAGGTTAAAGAAAGAGCAAAGCACGCCCGAAAACATTAGACTTTACAATGATGCCAGGCGACGAGTAAAAAGATTAGTGCGTCAGGCAAAGCGTAGATATGAAGAAAATATTGCAGCCAACTGTAAAAATAATCCGAAATCCTTCTTCAGTTACATAAACAACAGAAAGGCGATCAGAAGTGGAATTGGACCTTTAACAAACAGCGACGGTGCACTTGTGACTGACAGCCAACACGTTGCAAACCTATTAAACAATTACTTTTCCTCGGTGTTTAATAATAACAGTCCTCCCACCACCACCAACAACACCAGTACTAATGTAAATCCCGAGCATGCATTGTCTAACTTTGAAATAAAACCCGATGAAGTCCTCAAAGCCCTCAAATCACTTGGAACAAATAAAAGTCCTGGACCTGACAAAGTATATCCAACTCTGCTGAAAGTAACAAAGAGCGAAATACTCTCCTCCCTCACAACCGTATTCAATATGTCCTTGCAATAAGGCATCGTCCCTTCAGATTGGAAAAAGGCTAACATGACACCGATTTTTAAGAAAGGAGACAAAAAAGTACCAGGTAATTACAGGCCCATTAGTCTAACTTCGGTTGTAGGTAAGCTACTTGAGAGCATAATTAGAGACAAAATTATGAATTACCTTGAAAGCCACTCATTAATTGGGGACTCACAACATGGTTTCCGAAACAAAAGATCCTGCCTATCAAACCTATTAACCTTTTATAACGACCTCTTCACTGTTTATGACGTAACCAAATCACTGGACGTAGTCTATCTTGATTTCCAGAAAGCGTTTGATAAAGTCCCGCATCATAAATTACTTTACAAATTAAAGCAAATAGGTATTGACGGTCAAGTAAACCAATGGATCGCGAATTGGTTGAGCAACAGACAACAAAGAGTAGTGATTGACGGATTTAACTCAGAGTGGGCGCCGGTCACTAGTGGCGTCCCTCAGGGCTCGGTTCTTGGCCCAGTGCTCTTCATTATTTACATCAACGACGTGGATGTTGGACTCAATAACCGCATCAGTAAATTTGCAGACGACACAAAGATTGGTAACTCGGTTCTCACTGACGAAGACAGGCAAAGCCTCCAAGAGGATTTGCACAAAATTTCATCTTGGTCGGATAGATGGGAGATGCCCTTTAACGTAGACAAGTGCCAGGTCCTTCAAGTTGGAACGAGGAATAAGAAGTTCGATTACGAAATGCGCGGCGTTAAACTCAAAAGCGTTCAATGCGTCAAGGACTTGGGGGTCAAAATCGCGTCAAACCTCAAATTCTCACAGCAATGCATCGATGCAGCAAATAAAGCGAACAGAATGTTGGGCTTCATTAAAAGAAACTTTTTATTCAAGAATAAAGTTGTAATACTCCCGCTCTACAACAGTTTAGTCAGACCCCACTTGGAATATGCGGTACAGTTTTGGTCTCCCCACCATGCAAAGGATATAGCTAAATTAGAAGGTGTTCAGCGTCGGGCAACGAAAATGATCCCTTCCTTGCGCAACAAATCCTACGAAGAAAGGCTTTCTACCCTTAACATGTTCTCTCTTGAGAAACGTCGCCTCCGAGGAAAACTGATCGAATGTTTTAAAATGCTTAATGGTTTCACGAATATAGACAGATCAACATTGTTTCTGATCGATGACACTTTGCGCACGAGGAACAATGGCGTAAAACTCAGATGTAGACAAGTAAATTCAGACCACCAAATTTTTCTTCACCAACGTTGTAGTGCGAGAATGGAATAAGCTTCCACCATCAGTGGTCCAGTGCAACACGATTGACTCCTTCAAAAATAAGCTCGACCGTCACTTCCTTCAACGTAATATTAACTAGAGTAGAAATGCAACGTTTTGGAGTCTTCTGATTAATGTAAAATCACTTAGGTTTAAGGACAGACCACCAAGTCTGGACCATGGGGTCTGTGTGGTCTGATTTTCTATGTAAATCTCTCTCTCTCTCTCTCTCTCTCTCTCTCTCTCTCTCTCTCTCTCTCTCTCTCTCTCTCTCTCTCTCTCTCTCTCTCTCTCTCTCTCTCTCTCTCTCTCTCTCTCTCTCTCTCTCTCTCTCTCTCTCTCTCTCGTCATATATTTCCTTTGCTTTGTCTATTCTCGTTTTTTCCTTTCTCCCTTCACGTTTCATATCCCATCCTATGTGTGTGTGTGTGTGTGTGTGTGTGTGTGTGTGTGTGTGTGTGTGTGTGTGTGTGTGTGTGTGTGTGTTTAATTCATTTTCATCATTTCTTCTTTTCAGTCCGCCGTCCCTGTTTATTACACTATTGATTATATTATTATTAGTGTTGAAGTTGTTATTAGCAGTATTCTGTTTTTTTTTCTGTTCATATTTATTTTCCCCTTCCTGTTTTTCTCATTTACATTCGTCATCTATGCTCTATAAATTCCCCTTCTCACTTCTTCCACCAGGTTTTCTCTTTTTCTACCACTCCCAAACACACTTACTGATAAAATATTTCGAATTTTTCTTTTTCGGTCATATGCCCCTACCTTACCGACGTGCCGTATCCACCAGGACTTCGGCAACCATGGAGCGCCACCTGATTCGATCTCTTGTTAGCTGCAACAACTCAGCAGGCTTGTGATGTCCTCCCGCCACTCGCGTCACACCATCCATAAATTTCTCTCTGTCTTCCTCTTGCTCTCTCTTCCACCATCCCAGTCAACACCACAGCCTCCATCTCATTCCTTCTCATCACATGTCCGAGAAATCTCATTTGTCGTCTTCTTATTGTTGTCATCATTTCCCTCACCTCACCTCAGGACATCCTCATTAGTTCTTCTTGCTGTCCATGGTATCTTCAATATTCTCCTCCATTACCACATTTCAGCTGCTTCCAACTTCTCTTGCATTTTTCTGTTCACCGTCCAAGTTTCACATCCATACAGCAATGTTGCCCATATAAATGTTTTTGCTGCCCGTTTTCTAATTCCAATAGATAGCTTTCTATTCGTCAGATAAACCTTCATCCTCGTAAATGCACTCTTCGCAATGCCAATTCTCATTACAATTTATTTTTCACATCTGCAGTCTTCTGTTATCAAGCTCCCTAGATAAGAAAACTTTGACACCTGCTCTATTCTTCTTCCTCTCCCCTCTATTCTCACTCTTGGTGCATTTGCCATAGATACCACCAACACCTTGGTCTTTCCCATATTAACAGTCAACCCTTTCTCCTCGCTCTCCCTCACCGTCACATCCAACAGATACTGCAACTTTTCTGCAGAGTCCGCCACCAGCACTGTATCATCTGCGTACCTAATATGATTGATGCTGTAACCTCCAATCTTGACTCCCTCAAGCCCCCGCAGCTCCCTCAATATCATCTCCACATATAGGTTGAACAGATCAGGAGATATTACACATCCCTGCCTTACTCCTTTCCTTATGGTCTGGTATTTTGTTCTCTCTCCCTGCACCCTCACTGCAGCTTTCTGATTCCAATATAGATTTCTTATTAATCTCAATTCTTTCCCATCAATATCCAGACCTTTCAGAATTTTCATCAATTCCTCATGCCTTACTTTATCGAAAGCCTTTTCATAGTCAATAAAGCAAAGGAACACATTTCTTTATTTTCAGTCATTCCTTCCGTAACTGTTCTCATCACAAATATCGCATTAGTTGTTCCCTTGCCCTCCAAGAAGCCATACTGCTCCCAGGACACCTGCTCTCTCACTTTATTCCGTATTCTGTTCATCATAATCCCTAGTATTATTTTTTGTTATTTAGTTCATTATGCTTATTGTACGGTGCTTACTGTATTCCAACGTTCCGTTAATTATCTTTGGTAGAGGTATAAAATTGATTTGCACATGTGTTGAGTTCTTGAACCCTCATTATATATTTGAATAGCCAAAACTGTAATATTCTTTATTGCAAATTCTTCCAAGGCCTCCAACACACCACTACATCCTCTCCAGCAGCTTTCCCATTCTTCATCTTACTCATAGCAAATTTCACCTCTCGCTCTATTATTAGTTCTCCATCCTCATGTCATATAAATAGGCTTTTTCAGTATCAATCAGGCATACTAATTAACCATTTATACCTGGCTAGGTGTAAAAAAATGTCCATATATTACTTTTTTTAATAATGCTCTCATTAACCCACACCCGGCCACATAACCTATTCACACGCCTCCTCCATTAAAGTAAGGGAACGAGAGGGATAAAAGCAGCCTGCTGATGCCTGGTGTAATGAAAGTACCTATGGCACTTAGCCTTGCGTAAACTTGCCAGAAACAGCACCGCCTATGGCATTGCAAAGTTATACATTATCCTATCAAATCGTTGTCGTCCAATGGCTATATAGACGGTGCTCTTAGTGTAGCCTTAACACAAGTAAAAGCTCGTATATGGAAAGATTTATATGCATTAATTAACCCGTTTGTACTTCGGTAATGTGGCAGCTATATGTTTTCGTATACTGGAACTAAAGTCTTTCTTAATGGCAATAGAATTAGTGTACTTTGGTATAGACTTAGCATAAGTAGAACCTGTATATGTAAAGAGATGTATGACCCTCTTCATCCTCTTTTACCTGATGGCAATACAAGTAGTTTAAAAGCAAAATTCAACACAGCCTGTTAACTCAGTGACCTCCTTTCCCTCTTCCTCTCATTCTTCTTTCTTTATAGTCACTCATTTATATTTCATATCCACATCTACTCATCGAGGGGACTGTTTAGGTCTACACCTTTTTTTTTCCCTTAATGCCTTTTCATCGATCTCAATGATGATGATGATAATAATAATAATAATAATAATAATAATAATAATAATAATAATAATATTGACAATAATAATAATGATAATAATAATAGTGTAACCTCGACAAAAGCAGGAGACCGTATTTCAAAGATAATGATCCATTACCTTTATCATCCCTTGCAGCCACACACTGACAATAGGATTAGTTGACTTAGCGTTGCCTAACATGTGCAGTCCCTCGTATGAACAAAGAAATGCATTGTCGCACTAGTCTTTTTGCTCCTGTTTAGATTGATGACTGCTGCCCAGTAGCTAGGAAAATTATTATCCTTGCTTGCCTTTAAAGAAGCAGCATCTCGTATTAGTAAGTAAATACAGAACCACCACTTAAACAGTGGTCGAATTGCAAGGTATTTCCCCTCTATGACTGTTTTGATGCCTAGTGTTAAAACAGTGCATATATAGTGTATAACTTTTAAAAGCAGCAACAGTCCGCATGAACAATGGCATACATTTTCCCCGTTAAAAGGATGCTGGTGCTTTAATCAATAATACTTTCAAGTGATCTGTTGCTCTAAGAGTATTTTGTCTCACTGGCAATAGCAACAATGTATTTTGTGCATAGACTTTTTTTTTTTTTTTTTTTTTTTTTACAACAAAGGAGGCAGCTCAAGGGCACACAAAAAAAGAAAACAATAATAAAAAAAAAAGCCCGCTACTCGCTGCTCCTAAAAAAGATACAAAAGAGGTGGCCGAAAGGAAGATCAAATGCGGGAGGAGAGGTGTCCTGATACCCTCCTCTTGAAAGAGTTCAAGTCGTAGGTAGGAGGAAATACAGATGAAGGAAGATTGTTCCAGAGTTTACCAGCGTGAGGGATGAAAGAGTGAAGATGCTGGTTAACTCTTACATAAGGGGTTTGGACAGTATAGGGATGAGCATGAGTAGAAAGTCGAGGGGGGGAGGCATGCAGTTAGCAAGTTCAGAAGAGCAGTCAGCGTGGAAATATCGATAGAAGATAGAAAGAGAGGCAACATTGCGGCGGAATTTAAGAGGTAGAAGACTATCAGTATGAGGAGGAGAGCTGATGAGACGAAGAGCCTTAGCCTCCACTCTGTCCAGAAGAGCTGTGAGTGGAGCCCCCCCACATGAGATGCATACTCCATACGAGGGCGGACAAGGCCCCTGTATATGGACAGCAACTGTGCAGGGGAGAAGAACTGGCGGAGACGGTACAGAACGCCCAACCTCGAGGAAGCTGATTTAGTAAGAGATGAGATATGAAGTTTCCAGTTGAGATTTTGAGTTAAGGATAGACCGAGGATGTTTAGTGTTGAGGAAGGTGATAGCTGGGTGTTGTCAAAGAATAGGGATAGTTGTTTGGAAGATTGTGTCGAGTGGATAGGTGGAGAAACTGTGTTTTGAGGCGTTGAAGGACACCAGGTTCTTCTTGCCCCAATCGGAAATAATAGTAAGGTCTGAGGCTAAGCGTTCTGCAGCCTCCAGCCTTGAGTCGTTAAGTTCCTGAAGGGTGGGTCTTCTATTAAAAGAAGTTGAGTAATGCAGAGTGGAATCATCGGCGTAGGAATGGATAGGACAGTTCGGTTTGGAAAGAAGATCATCAATGAACAACAGAAAAGAGTGGGAGATAGGACAGAACCTGTGGGACACCACTGTTAATAGATTTAGGGAAGAACAGTGACCGTCTACCACGGCAGAAATAGAACGGTCAGAAAGGAAACTGGAGATAAAGGTACAGAGAAGGATAGAAACCGTCGGAGGGTCGTTTAGAAAGCCAAGATTTGTGCCAGCCCCTATCAAAAGCTTTTGATATGTCCAGCGCTATAGCCACAGTTTCCCAGAAGCGGCTCAGCGAGGATGACCAAGAGTCAGTTAAGAAGACTAGGAGATCACCAGTAGAACGCCCTTGCGGAACCCATGCTGGCGATCAGATAGAAGGTCAGAAGTGGAAAGGTGCTTTTGAATCTTCCGGTTAAGGATTGATTTAAAGCTTTAAATAGACAAGAAAGTAAAGCTATAGGACGGTAGTTTGAGGATTGGAGCGGTCACCCTTCTTAGGTACAGGCTGTATGAAGGCATACTTCCAGCAAGAAGGAAAGGTAGATGTTGACAGGCAGAGGCGAAAGAGTTTGACCAGGCAGGGTGACAGCACGGAGGCACAGTTTTTAAGGACAATAGGAGGCACTCCATCAGGTCCATAAGCCTTCTGAGGATTTTGAGATTTTGAAGAATCTTTATAACAGGCATAAAGGAGTCAGAGGGGGGATGAGTAGGAGGAATATGCCCAGAATCGTCCAGAGTGGAGTTTTTAGAAAAAGTTTGAGAGAAGAGTTCAGCCTTAGAGATAGATGAGACGGCAGTGTTGCCGTTCGGACTGAGGAGTGGAGGGAAAGATGAAGAAGTGAAGTTGGAGGAGATGTTTTGGCTAGATGCCAGAAGTCACAGGAAGAGTTAGAAAGCAAGGTTTTGACATTTTCTATTAATGAAAGAATTTTTGGTTAGTCGGAGAATAGATTTGGCACGATTTCGGGCAGAAATGTAAAGTTCATAATTAGCATTAGTTTGAAGGCTCTGGTACCTTTTGTGAGCTACCTCTCTATCATTGACAGCACGAGAACAAGCGTGATTAAACCAAGGATTTATAGCGTGAGTAGTAGAGAAGTAACTAGGAATGTATGCCTCCATTCCAGAGACAATCACCTCTGTGATGCGCTGAGCACACACAGAGGGGTCTCTATACTGGAAGCAATAATCATTCCACGGGAAATCGGAAGAGTCGTCCCACCGAGCTGAAGCAAAATACCAGAAGCATCGCCTCTTCGGTGGGTCCAGAGGGTGTACAGGAGCAATAGGACAGGATGCAGAAATAAGATTGTGATCGGAGGAGCCCAACGGAGAGAACAGTTTGACAGAATAAGCGGAAGGGTTTGAGGTAAGGAAGAGGTCTAGAATGTTGGGCCGGTCTCCAAGACGGTCGGGAATACGTGTAGGGTGCTGGACCAACTGCTCTAGGTCGTTGAGGATAGCAAAGTTGTAGGCTTGTTCACCAGGATGGTCAGTGAAAGAGGATGAAAGCCAAAGCTGGTGGTGAACATTGAAATCTCCTAGGATGGAGATTTCAGCGAAGGGAGAGTGGGTCAAGATGTGCTCCACTTTAGAATTCAAATAGTCAAAGAATTTTACATAGTTGGTAGAGTTAGGTGAGAGATAAACAGCACAGATGTATTTAGTAATAGAATGACAATGAAGTCTTAGCCAGATGGTGGAAAATTCAGAAGAGTCAAGGTCGTGGGCATGAGAGCAAGTGATGTCGTTGCGCACGTAGGCGCAACATCCAACTTTGGATTGAAATTTAGGATAGAGATAGTAGGAGGGAACAGAGTAGAGATTGCTGTCAGTAGCCTCAGAAACCTGTGTTTCGGTAAGGAAGAGAAGATGAGGTTTAGAGGAGGAGAGATGACGTTCCACAGAATGAAAATTAGAGCGAAGACCGCGAATTGAAATTGAGAAGAAAGAGGTTCGAGGAGTTATCAAGACACCTCTCGACACAAGTATCAGCTCATATATGAACCCTTAATAATCTTTTGCTATTGCTTTAACCATTTAATCTTTTCAAAGAAGAAGGAAGAAGCCTACCGGTGCAATAGGCCACGACGTAAAAAAAAAAAAAAAAAAAAAAAAGGATGTGTTGCTACGTTGCCTTTGAGTGGCAATGAAAGAAGTACAGTTACTGAATGGACTTACACAAGCAGCAGCCGGTAAATGAATAGATGCATTACCTTGCTAATCCATTACTCGTGTGTTAACGTGCTAACACCGATGGGTGAATAATTAGAATGTCGCCATCCAACACTGAGTGACGTGTACATTACCCTACTAATCCGTGTCTCATTTGTTAATCACCAAGTATATGCAAGCGATGAATCAGAGTTAACCCATCAAGCGTTGCTCACATTGATGTACTGAGTACCGTCTATTTGTCTGCCGCCATCCGTCCATCCAACACCAACACACGAGCCTCTCCTTGATGTTGTATACTTGGGCTTTACACAGTGCCTCTCACTAGTATGACCCGTATTTTAATTCGTCTCTTATTTATTTAAAATATTTCCTGGTAAAAGACATAGCAAAGATTAAACGAATATTTTTCTAATCACGTTGGTTGTTCGTTGTCACTTGCAGCCTCGGTTGGATAAAATATGGGTTCGTGTGGCTTTTCTTTCAGTATTATCGCTCGCGGCATAGGGCCAACTTAAGTCGTAGGCGAATATGTAATCAGGAGTTTTCCATATTATTTTTCCATCTCCCTAAATGCCTCTTGGCCACTTCAGAAGGTCTGGAAGCGGCGGCAGCTCTTATAACCCAGATGATGCTTCAGGTAGCGATATTTTTGGGCTTGTGGATTTGTTGTTGTTTTCTTTGTGTAGGCCCCTCTTCTCCTACAGGCTATCTTGCGGGCGGTGGGGTTAGCTCAAGCGCGTGAGGGGCGCGGGTGGTTATTAAAAAAATATTATTATTTTACTTTGTTTTGTTTTATTTATTGTTTTCTTTTTGTAGACAGGCTAGAGCTTTGGACCACTACTACTGGTGCCATGTAACCCAGTGCGGCCTGTTGCATTGTCGGACTGTCGTCGACTAAGGCGGCAATCGACGCTTTAATTTTCCACGTGAAACTGGCCGATGGCGTAGTGGCGGCTGCAGAGGAAACGAGAGGTGTTGAGAGTGTGTGGTAAGGTGCGGGGCTAGGCTGACCCCGCAGCCGCCACTACCCCATCGGCCAGTTGTACGTGGAAATAGTATAGCGGCGATCGCCGCCATTGGTAACGATCAAAACAAACAAAATGACTGTGAAAGCGGCCCTAAGCCAGCTCCCCCACTGGGATATCCAGTGAGGAGGGTGACTAGACACCCAGGAGGACGAAATATGAGAACTTTCAAAGGTCGGTTGAGCTTGCTAGCCCATCTAGTTCTAGCGTATGTATTCGGACTCTCAGCCATAGCCGTGCATCCAGTCTTCCTTGGCGTCCCCACTCTCCCTTCCCTGGTGGGTGACAAACCAGGTCCTTCGCTCTGTTTGTTGATCTTTTTGCTTCACAGCAATCCTCGCCCTCTTTCTCCTTTCTCATCGCTTTCACTTTCATCTCCTCTTTCTCGGTGTCTCAGATGTTTGGGGGCTGCTGAATAGGCAGCGTATAATGCCCACACTTCTCCCTCTCCACTTCTTTTGTCACTTGGAATAATAACACTAACAATAATAATAATAATAATAATAATAATAATAATAATAATAATAATAATAATAATAATAATAATGTAGTGACGAAGATGTATTCCCAGTGCTTCCTTCATGCTGTTCCTCCACACACAGTTTCATATGTCTGTTTTGGGACTTTATTCTGTGTGTTTTGATGATTTTCTTTTTTCAATTACGCCACCTCCCCTCAGAAAAAAAAAACAGTAACTTTATTTATATGACAACTAATTATAATTTTTGCTTTGATGTGGTATGATTTAAAGTTAAAAGAAAATTGACATATCAACGTGTTTTTTTTGACAGGCGGTCATGCTTTTCAATATTATCATTATTATTATTATTATTATTTTTATTATTATTATTATTATTATTATTATTATTATTATTATTATTATTATTATTATTATTATTATTATTATTATTATTATTATCATTATTATTATTATTATCTATTATTATTATTATTATTATTATTATTATTATTATTATTATTATTATTATTATTAATATTTTAGTTATTATTGATGCCATAATTATTACGTAATTGCGATACTTTGACAAGCTAAAGAAAGAAAATTTGAATTTTTTGGTGTGTGTTTTGTTTTGATTGAAGCTTCAATGGCAACTGGAATATCTAGTTTTCGATATAAAAACGGAAGTTGAAATCACCGTTTGTTGCCTTCATGCACACACTTGCTCTCTGTAATCATTCCGTTTTGTGCGTGCGCTTCGCTTTGACCTCACCATGTATTATTACTCAGATTAGGTACGAAGTAAATCTATTCGTTAGCGGCATTAAGTCTGAACGCTTGGCACCCATTTAATTAATTAACTATTATGCGCATGATGTATAATGTATAGTGTCGAGCGACAGGCATTAATTTATCTGCCAGCCCATTGTTTATGCGTGGTTAAGTGTGTGTGTGTGTGTGTGTGTAAGAGAGAGAGAGAGTTCAGTTTGTTTTGTCTATTACCCAAGGAAGAAAAAACTTTTCTCACGCGATATCTTTTGTCAGTCATCCTCGAATAAGGGAGTGAATTCCTAGCACACTGCAATATTTCTTTTTCATGCATTTTTTTTTAAATCTCTCTCTCTCTCTCTCTCTCTCTCTCTCTCTCTCTCTCTCTCTCTCTCTCTCTCTCTCTCTCTCTCTCTCTCTCTCTCTCTCTCTCTCTCTCTCTCTCTCTCTCTCTCTCTCTCTCTCTCTCCTACAACACTGGGTGAAATAAAATCTATAATTCGCAATATAAAGGTCTCGTCTCCTGGTCATGATGACATTAATATGAAAATAATCATAGAATGTTGTGATATTATCTCACCGTTTTTAGTATTCCTTATCAATAAATCATTTCAAGAAGATACCTTTCCAGATCAATTGCTTGTCGCACGCATTGTCCCTCTGTTTAAAAAAGGAGACAATTCTCTACCCATGAACTATAGGCCCATCTCTATCTTGCCTAGTTTTAGCAAATTTTTTTAAAAGACAGTGGTTATAAGACTAATGGATTACCTCACAAAACACTCCATCTTATCTTCAATACGGATTCCGCCCTAAGTTCTCTACTGACTTAGCAGTCTATCATCTTTGCCAAAATCTATACAATGCAATGGATAATAAAATTTTATACTTAACAGTCTACTGTGACCTATCAAAAGCATTTGACACCATCTCTCATCCCATCCTACTGAAGAAATTATGTAATTATGGAATACGTGGTAATACTTGCAACTGGTTCAGTATACCTCTTATAACAATGTATCATCTCCATACAATGACATCACATGTGGTGTGCCGCAGGGATCAATTCTTGGCCCTGAACTTTTCTTAATATACATAAACGATATTATACACAGTTCCAATAGACTTAAATTCTTACTATTCGCTGATGACACCACCATCTTCATTCAAGGACATAATCTTGAAAGTATTACGGACACACTAAACGTAGAGTTATTAAAAGCCTCAAATTGGATCAAGAGCAATAAATTAACGCTGAATATTAATAAAACTAACTTCATGGTTTCCAGTCCCCTTATGACAACGCCGGTACACACATTAATTAAAATAAATGATCTTACATTAAATGAAGTTTCCGAGTTTAAATTCTTAGGGATTGTTGTTGATAATAAGTTAAGATGGAAAGGACATGTTGATATGGTAAAATCTAAGGTATCGTTGCTAACAGGTGTAATATACAGATTAAGGGAATGTTTGAATGTAAACTGTTTACGACAACTTTATTTTACGTTGGTATATCCACATCTCTTATATTGCTGTGCCATATGGGGAGGCGCCTACAAAACCTTCATCGACACTTTATTTATAACACAAAAGAAACTCTTACGTGTCATGTCATTCAAACAACGCTACGACCATACTCAGGATATATTTATAGACCTCAGATTATTAAAGCTTCCCGATATTATATACCTACAGACTAATTTATTTGTCCATAAATCCTTACACTGCCTTTCCATAGACTCTGGCTTTACAGCAATGCCCGGCAATGTTACCCGGAGACCTCATGACTTATTAATACCATTGTGCAGGACATCACATGCCAAACAGAGTATCCTATCAAGAGGAGCTAAAATCTGGAATGACTTACCACAACACTTAAAAACTGATGAGAATATAAGATTGTTCAAATCAAAATTAATAAAAACGCTTCTAAGTACCTATGAGAACTTATGATCACATTGATTTCTGTATTTATTTTATAGTGTTTTTGAATGGTTCTTTGTGGGGGGGTTTTCTCACATTATTTTTGCAAACTCCGACTGATTGTTGTAAATTTCATTATTTCAATAATAATCAAGCTATTTTCAAGTTTTTATTTCACATGTACACTTGTTTACTGCTAGAGTGATGTCATCTAAGTTTTTTTCACATGTTCGTATTGTATACATTTTTCACTTCGACTGACCTATACATTTATACATTGTTAAAATATATGTAAGTTATTATGCTTTATGTGGCCTAAACCTGTCCCTTGTTATGTACTTTCTTTACGAGTCTTCAGGTCCTTAGAAAGCCTCGGCTTAATGGACCTGGCTTAAAACAAAAACTACATTTGTAATTTACCAATATGTATATAACTATTAAGCCAAAAATAAATATATCAATATCAATCTCTCTCTCTCTCTCTCTCTCTCTCTCTCTCTCTCTCTCTCTCTCTCTCTCTCTCTCTCTCTCTCTCTCTCTCTCTCTCTCTCTCTCTCTCTCTCTCTCTCTCTCTCTCTCTCGAGCCATACGGTCTCTGACCTGTTTTGCCGTTAGAGCCTAATTAATGGATTCACGTAACCTATTCTCCTAGCGTCCAAATGCAAAAATGATTCCTAAATGAACTAATTAGGAAGGAAACCGAACTTGCCTATAAAAAAGAAAGAATAGCATGAATTCTCGAATAAAGGAGCGAACAACAGCTTTTAGAAGCCTAAAGATAGAATTCACGTAACCTCTTCCCTGCACAAAGGTAAACAACTTAAATTTTCATCGCCTTACTTCGGTGAATGGGAGTAATACACCGATGCCTCCTGCTGTGTATCACCGTTCACAGGGAGCGGGATACATTCAGGAGGGAGAGTATCATTTCCCGTTCGTTTACGAGACATTGAATTCTGCGAACTTATTTAGCATTGCTGGCGTGTGTGTGTGTGTGTGTGTGTGTGGTGTGTGTGTGTGTGTGTGTGTGTGTTAGGTAGAGGAGGAGGAGGAGGCACGCAGGAGGGTTCTGAGCACTAAATGCATCAGTGGTTGGTATACTTCTGAATTCTTAGAGAGTAAATATTACATCAGGGAGGGTTAGTCAATCAGAGAGAGAGAGAGAGAGAGAGAGAGAGAGAGAGAGAGAGAGAGAGAGAGAGAGAATACATCAGTTGCAGAGTAAACACAAACTTGGAAGAATAGTTATTCTATTTGCTACTCTAACGGAACAAGTCAGAAACTTATCAAACGTATTAGGAGAAACCCGCTTCCTGAATTTGATTAATATACTCTGGTGATAATAGTCTCCTTGTCCTTTGTTTGGTAGCGTAGTTCATAACAACAGTGAGTCTGACCAGAAAGTCTTACGGCGGATTGGCCTGGCCCACGGTGTTATGGACTCGCTCAACACGAGTACATGGCATTGTCGAGGGGGAGCATCAAAGTGTCAAAAACTGGTCCTATCATTTCATCAGATCAGCAAAAAACTTTCAATCCATCAAATTTTCTAGATGTTTTCATTTTGTTAAAAACAGCTTTTAACCCTTATCCCATCAGTGTGTCAACAGATTCATATAATTTCAGTGCATCAAAATTGAGAAGCCATCAATACATCAATAAATCCAGATGTTATCAAATATCATTGTCGATACCTGTGCAGAAAGACAAAGATCCGGATCTTCAGGTCCCTTGTGCTCCCTGTCTTACTCTATGTTTGTGAGACATGACACTAAATGGGGACTTAGAGAGGCGGATTGATGCCTTTGGTAATGAATGTCTACGCAGAATCATGGGATATCGTTGAAATATCTTTGTGTCAAACCGGCGACTTCTCCGTGAGACTGATTCAGCATATATTTCCTGCATAGTCCATCAACGCCAACTCCGGCTATACGGGCACGTGGCAAGTTACCCTGAAGGTGATCCTGCTCATCGGGTTGTCTCTGTAAGAGACAATCCTGAGTGGAGGAGTCCAAGGGGACACCCACGGAGTTCGTGGTTGAGTAAGTCGATAGATCCTGCCGGGAGGTACTCGGGTTGGGAAGGGGGCCTGCATGGAAACTCGCCCCGAGGGACCCCCGGGCTTGGCGTCGTAGGGTGGGCGAGGCGACGCACCCCCCGGCGTATGCCCCCACTGACTGAGTGATTGATTGTCCTTTGTGTTTACATATTAGGCCATTGACAGACCATTCTCGCTGTTCACCCCGCTAATTACCAATGTGTCCCGACTTAATAGGCGCACCTAACATCACCAAATGTGGGGTACAAACTTGGCGGAGGGACTGTTTTCTGCGCGCCATTAAAGGTAATGGGCTATCGAGTAGCTTAGCCCGATATTTTGTTTTTATTTATTAATGATCCACGAGACATCCAAGAGTTAAATCAAAGTATGTGCTTATCTTTGTATTCATTCATACACACGCTGGTAATATATATGTGGGGTCTGATTCACTTATTGGAGTGAAATTCCATTGTGATAAACAGTCACAAATTCGTGTCACAAGTAAAAATGGAACTAGTAATTTAAGTTTTGCCACCATGAAATATACACAAATAGATAAACATGAAAGCTCACGAAGTCACAATAAGTGACATCACCTGCTTTGCGCAGTAAAAGTATGCTATTTTAGGTATCTGATACCCGCAATATGGCAGGCTGCTGCTGCCTCGGCCACTAATTATTGCCAGATTGTCATACTCAGACCCCAAACTGTCTTCTGAGCTCCAATAACGAAACTAATTTAAAGTTATCGTTAAAAAAGTAAGATCCTGATGTTTCTTGGCAATAGTTCGGCGTCAGAAACCGTTAAATACTATGCTCTGGGTACGACAATCTGGCAACGGTAGCTATACGTATTTTCATATTATTGTTTTGTTGTTTATTAAATGTGTTCAAGAAAAAGAATACTCATAATTTTAGTTAGTTTTTGGTTATAAGGATTCTTTACGAAATACAAGTATAACATTACCTTCTTTTACTTAGGAAACGTCCTGAATCCTGGATCGGCTATGGTGATGTTAGGTGCGCCTATTGTTTTTTACCTACCACAGGCTCAGGGGTCAAAGGAACGGAAGATTGACACTGAGACCACGCGCAACAATAGAATATGGCTCCAACTTTACTGTACTTTATTTAATGTGTAAATATTTTTAATCCTTATAGCTTTCCCTAGTTTTTCCCTTTTCTCATAGGTTAGCTGTTGTTTAAGAATAAGCCAAGTCGCCTCCCAGACCGAATCTAGTCCTCCTTTTGGTTTATCCTATCCTCTCTAAAGGGAAAGGGTGTAGCAGGCCTTTTTAAATTTTTTTTTATTCTTTTACCTTCTAGCTCCCTCTTTTGATATACAAAAGTCATACCTTTTACATATTTTTCTGGTTATTCACCGGTGTAGTGATGTTCAAAGGAAAGTCAGTCTTGTCCATAAAGGTCAGTGTTGATGGCTCGCTGGATATCTTATAGGGTGGAAGTTTGCTGAACCGAAGCTTATTTTTCTTTTATTTATTTTATTATTATTTTAAGGAAAGCGGCAGAGGCCATCTCAGCAACGCCACAAACATCAAAATTGTTTCTCTGCGCCGTCTCCGTGAAAGATGCAAGATGGCGCCACTATAAACACTCGCCTGCGCCATAACGGGCTGGGCCGACCATCAGGCCCCACCGGGAAGAAGCCGACCATCAGGGAGAAGCCTACCGGTGCAATAGGCCGCAACGTCAAAAAAAAAAAAAAAAAAAAAAAGAGAGAGACGAGAATTCTAGCGAGGTTTTGGATTAAGCAATATAGTGCCTGCTTTTCATTTAACTTCGCTATTTCAGAGTTGAATTTCGCTGCTCTGCGTCTCTGAGATAAGGTATCAAAATAATGTCCATGTCCATTCGTGTGAAGGTGTGGAGAATTCTGTCGTGTTATTGGTTCAGGAAATGTTACGGCAGAGGAAGCCTTCCAATCATCACCGTCAACTCAAAGATTTATTTCTGTGTAGCGGCTGAGATAAAGACAGCTGATGACGAGAGACTTCATTCATCTGATAATAATAAAAATATAACTAACACAATTATTACTGATTGTGTGAGTGTGTATGTGTGTGTGTGTGTGTGTGTGTGTGTGTGTAGAGGAGACAAACACACCAACGATAAAATCCGTCTGGGTTGTTATAGAGTATATATTGCATCAGGGAGGTCTGTACCTTCAGTTAGTCTGTTTGCTGGCTGAGAGAGAGAGAGAGAGAGAGAGAGAGAGAGAGAATTTTTTTAGCGTTAGTCCACAGCCATTTTAATCTCACTATAAGATGTCTGCATGATGGGCGGCGTCAGTTTATGGTGTTTGTATAAAGAAAGGAGTTTTGAGGTAAATTGATGTAGAAAAGGCGAATAAATTAATGAGTTACGAGTTAATTGCTGGTATCACTGAATGGAGAATACTATATGAAAGGAAAAGTACAGAGAATGAAGGGAGAGGAAGGAAGGAATCTGAGGCTTGCTGAATATCATATAAGGATTGGCGGATGAAAACGGGGGCGAGAGGTAGGAAAGGGTGTCAAGTCAGAGTGGCGATAAGAGCGGAAGGAAGGAAGAAGAAAGGAGTGCCGTAATGACTGGATTGGGGAGTTGCAGATTAGATATGAAGGAATGAAGCAAGGATTGAGTGCCGAGTAAAAGGGCGGCAGGGAAAGGAATGAAGGCAAAAAAAAAAAAAAAAAAGCAAGAAAAGGAAGAAAGACACCTACCGAAACGGGCGGCTGCCACTCCCGGTGAGGTATATATGGGAAGTGAGGAGGGTGCTGAAGCCCTCCAAAGACCCTTCCCATGTCCTCACTAACCGTTTCCCTTTTGTCTCATCAACACCAGAGAGTAGTTCAGCTTACTCTCTAAAGACAGATCCTCTCTCTATCCACACTACACTACATTCACACAACATACACACCTTTTCCCTAATCCAAACTCAAAATGGCGTTGCCTCCGAGTCCCCGCCTGTGGGGAGGACCACAGATACCCACGGGGAGGATCACATTCTAGCTGCCGACTTGAGAGGTGTCTTGATAACTCCTCGAACCTCTTTCTTATCAATTTCTGCAACATTCGTGGTCTTCGTTCTAATTTTCAGTCTGTGGAACACCATCTCTCCTCCTCTAAATCTCACCTTCTCTTCCTCACCGAAACTCAGGTCTCTGAGGCTACTGACAGCAATCTCTACTCTGTTCCCTCCTACTCTCTCTATCTTAAATTTTTAATCCAAAGCTGGATGGTGCGCCTACGTGCGCAATGATATCACTTGCTCTCGTGCCCATGACCTTGACTCTTCAGAATTTTCCACCACCATCTGACTAAGACTTCATTGTCATTTTATTACTAAATACATCTGTGCTGTTTATCTCTCACCTAACTCTACTATGTAAAATTCTTTGACTACTTGAACTCTAAAGTGGAGCACATCTTGACCCACTCTCCCTTCGCTGAAATCTCCATCTTGGGAGATTTTAATGTTCACCACCAGCTTTGGCTTTCATCCTCCTTCACTGACCAGCCTGGTGAACATGCATACAACTTTGCTCTCCTCAATGACCTAGAGCAGTTAGCTCAGCACCCTACATGTATTCCCGACCGCCTTGGAGGCAGGTCCAACTTACTAGACCTCTTCTTTACCTCTAACCCTTCTGCTTACTCTGTCAAACTGTTCTCTCCGTTGGGCTCCTCCGATCACAACCTTATTTCTGTATCCTGTACAATCGCTCCTGTACATCCTCTGGACCCACCGAAGAGGTGATGCTTCTGGCATTTTTTTTCAGCTCGGTGGGACGACCTGAGGATGTACTTTTCCGATTTGCCGTGAAATGACTACTGCTTCCAGGATAGAGACCCCTCTGTGTGTGCCCAGCGCATTACAGGGGTGATTGTCTCTGGAATGGAGGCATACATTCCACGTACTTTCTCTACTCCTCATGCTACAAAGCCTTGGTTTAAACATACTTGTTCTCGTGCTGTCAAAGATAGAGAGGCAGCTCACAAAAGGTACCAGAGCCTTCGCACTCCTGCTAACCATGATCTTTATATTTCACCCCGGAATCGTGCCAAATCTATTCTTCGACTTACCAAAACATCTTTCATAAATAGAAAATGTCAAAACCTTGCTTTTTCTAATTCTTCCCGTGACTTTTGGCACCTAGCCAAAAATATCTCCTCCAATTTCACTTCTTCATCTTTCACTCCTCTCCTTAACATTGACGGCAGCACCGCCGTCTCATCTATCTCTAAAGCTGCCCACACACGCAGAGGACTGGCGTCACTATTCTGTGAGGACAATCATTTGTGGACAAGCCTCAAGGCTTGGCATCATAGATGAAACCCCACACACGCTGACGATTGGCGTTAAGGATTGGCATGAGGACAGATATCAAGGCTCCAGTCGTCTGCTTGTGTGGGTTATGTCGCCAATAGCCTAGTCCTGATTCTCTCTCTCTCTCTCTCTCTCTCTCTCTCTCTCTCTCTCTCTCTCTCTCTCTCTCTCTCTCTCTCTCTCTCTCTCTCTCTCTCTCTATATATATATATATATATATCTATTTATCTATCTATCTATCTATCTATCTATCTATCTCTCTCTCTCTCTCTCTCTCTCTCTCTCTCTCTCTCTCTCTCTCTCTCTCGGCCCAGTGCTTTTCATTATTTACATCAACGATGTGGATGTTGGACTCAATAATCGCATTAGTAAATTTGCAGACGACACAAAGATTGGTAACTCGGTTCTCACTGACGAAGACAGGCAAAGCCTCCAAGAGGATTTGCACAAAATTTCAGCCTGGTCGGATAAATGGGAGATACCCTTTAACGTAGACAAGTGCCAGGTCCTTCAAGTTGGAACAAAAAATAAGAAGTTCGATTACGAAATGCGCGGCGTTAAACTCACAATCGTTCAATGCGTTAAGGACCTGGGGGTCAAAATCGCGTCAAACCTCAAATTCTCACATCAATGCATCGATGCAGCAAATAAAGCGAACAGAATGTTGGGCTTCATTAAAAGAAACTTTTTATTCAAGAATAAAGATGTAATACTTCCGCTTCATTTAAAGAAACTTTTTTATTCAAGAATAAAGATGTAATACTTCCGCTCTACAATAGTTTAGTCAGACCCCACTTGGAATATGCGGTACAGTTTTGGTCTCCCCACCATGCAAAGGACATTGCTAAACTAGAAGGTGTTTAGCGTCGAGCAACAAAAATGATCCCCTCCTTGCGCAACAAATCCTACGAAGAAAGGCTTTCCACCCTTAACATGTTCTCTCTTGAGAAACGTCGCCTCCGAGGAAAACTGTTCGAATGTTTTAAAATAATTAATGGTTTCACGAATGTAGACAGAACAAAATTGTTTATGATCGATGACACTTTGCGAACGAGGAACAATGGCATAAAACTCAAATGTAGACAAGTAAATTCAGACTGCACCAAATTTTTCTTCACCAACGTTGTAGTGCGAGAATGGAATAAGCTCCCACCATCAGTGGTCCAGTGTAACACGATTGACTCCTTTAAAAACAAGCTCGACCGTCACTTCCTTGAACTTAATATTAACTAGAGTAGAAAATCAACGTTTTGGAGCCATCTGATTAATGTAAAATCACTTAGGCTTAAGGACAGACCACCTAGTCTGGACCATGGGGTCTGTGTGGTCTGATTTTCTATGTAATTCTCTCTCTCTCTCTCTCTCTCTCTCTCTCTCTCTCTCTCTCTCTCTCTCTCTCTCTCTCTCTCTCTCTCTCTCTCTCTCTCTCTCTCTCTCTCTCTCTCTCTCTCTCTCTCTCTCTCTCTCTCTTTCTTTCTCTTTCTCTCTCTCTCTACCTCTCTCTATCTCTATATATCTCTATATATCTATCTATATTTATATCTCAAGGCGAGGCGAGGGTTGTCATGGCAACGCGACCCGTAGAGCCTAGAAACACTATCTTGCACCCACCCCCGTCGGGGCTCCCGATGGATGAGGTGAAAAGTTTTTATAAATTGTTCCGTGCTTCACTTATTTGGCGTTTTATGAAGAATCTGTATACATCATCGTGCTCAGGAGGCTTTGCTCTATAAGGTGGAATTTTTAATTTTAGTACTCAATTCACTGCCGCTGCAAATGGTAGCTATATGTAAAAGGTGTTATAAACATTACGGAGTGATTATTAACCCGTCACTATTTATTTAGTTTCTGTTTCATTGAGTTTTCACAAACATATTCGGGTTCTGCAATTACTGCTGCGTTTAACGGTGTTAACCAAAATGTCCTACCTAGTATATGAGTTGAGTTACGGCAAATAATATAGAAGCATGTCTGTGATATCACTCCTTTTGCCTATCTCGTGGCCTCAAGCGACTGGCGCGAGCCCTCTCAGGCCTCAATTCTCAGTAGGCTTATGGACCTGATGGAGTGCCTCCTATTGTACTTAAAAACTGTGCCTCCGTGCTGTCACCCTGCCTGGTCAAACTCTTTCGCCTCTGCCTGTCAACATCTACCTTTCCTTCCTGCTGGTAGTATACCTTCATACAGCCTGTGCCTAATAAGGGTGTCCAATCCAATCCCTCAAACTACAGCCCTATAGCTTTACTTTCCTGCCTATCTAAAGCTTTTGAATCCATCCTTAACCGGAAGATTCAAAAGCACCTATCCACTTCTGACCTTTTATCTGATCGCCAGTATGGGTTCCGCAAGGGGCGTTCTACTGGCGATCCTCTTGCTCTCTTAACTGACTCTTGGTCATCCTCTCTTAGCCGTTTCGGTGAAACTTTCTCAGTTGCGCTAAACATATCAAATGCTTTCGATAGAGTTTGGCACAAGTCTTTGCTTTCTAAACTGCCCTCTTTCGGATTCTATCCCTCTCTCTGTTCCTTTATCTCCAGTTTCCTTTCTGACCGTTCTATCTCTGCTGTGGTAGACGGTCACTGTTCTTCCCCTAAACCTATCAACAGTGGTGTTCCACAGGGCTCTGTCCTATCACCCACTCTCTTCTTGTTATTCATCAATGATCTTCCCATAACAAACTGTCCTATCCACTCATACGCTGATGATTCCACTCTGCATTATTCAACATAATCTCAAAAGGAACTGCAAGACTCCAGACTGGAGGCTGCAGAACGCTTAACCTCAGACCTTGCTATCATTTCCGATTGGGGTAAAAGGAACCTTGTTTCCTCCAATGCCTCAAAAACCCAGTCTCTCCACCTGTCAACTCGACACTACCTTCCAAACACCTATCCCCTATTCTTCGAAAACACCCAGCTGTCACCTTCCTCAACACTAAATATCCTCGGTCTATCCTTAGCTCAAAATCTCAACTGGAAACTTCACATCTCCTCTTACTTAATCAGTCCTTGTCCGCCCTCGTGTGGAGTATGCATCTCACGTGTGGGGTGGCTCCACTCACACAGCTCTTCTGGACAGAGTGAAGTCTAAGGCTCTTCGTCTCATCAGCTTTCCTCCTCTTACTGACAACCTTCTACCTCTTAAATTCCGCCACCATGTTGCTTCTCTTTCTATCTTCTATCGGTATTTCTATGCTGCCTGCTCTTCTGAACTTGCTAACTACATGCCTCCCCCCCTCCCGCGGCCTCGCTGCACACGACTTTCTACTCATGCTCATCTCTGTACTGTCCAAACCGCTTTTGCAAGAGTTAATCAGCATCTCCATTCTTTCATCCCCTTCACTGGTAAACTCTGGAACAGTCTTCCTGTGTCTGTATTTCCTCCTGCCTATGACTTGACCGCTTTCAAGGAGAGTGTATCAAGACACCTCTCCACCCGAAATTGACTTCTCTTTTGGCTACTCTTTACTTTTTACTTTTGTGGGAGCGGTGAGCTGCGGGCTTTTTTTTTTTTACTCTTTTTGTTGCCCATGAGCCGCATCCTTTGATGTAAAAAAAATATCAAATATGGATATAAAAATGTGGGATGAAAAATGTAGCAGAAATGAGAGGAAGGAAGAAGGGGAAGCGAAGGGAGAGAAAGAAAATATAAGAAAATAAGGAATAAAAGAAAGAAAGGAAGAACAACAAACAGTTTTAAAAAAATGAAATAAGGGAAAAGAAGAAAAGAACAGATACGAAACGTTTCTCAAATAAATAAAATTGTGAAAAGAGTGATGATTGAGAGGAATACAGGAAAAACGGAAGTAACTTCAATGAGAAAGGAACAAAATAAATAAAAAGTAAAGGCATAAAAGGAGAGGGAAAAACAAATTACGAAATCAAGATTAAAATTGCATCACAACATCATAGATTGCCACGGGAAGTGGCACCAGGAAAAGACGAAATAATAAGAAAATATGAGCAGATGGAAATCTCGAAAACAAGCGAGGAAGGGGAGAAAGCAGGAGGAAGAATATTACGTAGCATCACTGATTGGCAGAAAGGGAGGCTCCAATAGCTTTATCATGGAGATGGATCTTTGTGAGGGGCAGGTGAGAGGAGTGCGCGCGAGTAGGTGTATTATACGCACCTAGTATCCTGACACCTCTCCTCTTCCCGGTCAATACTTGTGGGTGAGACACCTCTGCTGCCTGGGCCTTCCACATTTTCCTATTTCTTTCTTCCCAACCACACACACACACACACACACACACACACACACACACACACACACACACGGCTGGAGTAGGTAGGAAGACACCTACCGAACGGGCGCAAGCCACTCCCGGTGAGGTATATATGGGAGGTGAGAAGGGAGCTGAAGCCCTCCAAAGACCCTTCCCATGCCCTCACTAACCGTTTCCCTATTGTCTCACCAACACCGGAGAGTAGTTCAGCATGCTCTCTGAAGACAGATCCTCTCTTTATCCACACCACACTACATTCACACAACATATACACCTTTTCCCAAAATTAAAATTTCAAAATGGCGCACCTACACCAAGCCTCGGAGTCCCCGCCTGGGGGGGGGGACCACAAATTCCCCCAGGGAGGACTCCCCTTCTGGCTGCCGACCCGAGAGGTGTCTTGATAACTCCTCGAACCTCTTTCTTCTCAATTTCTGCAACATTCGCGGTCTTCGCTCTAATTTTCATTCTCTGGAACATCATCTCTCCTCCTCTAAACCTCACCTTCTCTTCCTTACCGAAACACAGGTTTCTGAGGCTACTGACAGCAATCTCTACTCTGTTCCCTCCTACTATCTCTATTCTAAATTTCAATCCAAAGTTGGATGTTGCGCCTACGTGCGCAACGACATCACTTGCTCTCGTGCCCACGACCTTGACTCTTCTGAATTCTCCACCATCTGGCTAAGACTTCATTGTCATTCTATTACTAAATACATCTGTGCTGTTTATCTCTCACCTAACTCTACCAACTATGTAAAATTCTTTGACTATTTGAATTCTAAAGTGGAGCACATCTTGACCCACTCTCCCTTCGCTGAAATCTCCATCCTAGGAGATTTCAATGTTTGCCACCAGCTTTGGCTTTCATCTTCTTTCACTGACCATCCTGGTGAACAAGCCTACAACTTTGCTATCCTCAACGACCTAGAGCAGTTGGTCCAGCACCCTACACGTATTCCTGACCGTCTTGGAGACCGGCCCAACATTCTAGACCTCTTCCTTACCTCAAACCCTTCTGCTTATTCTGCCAAACTGTTCTCTCCGTTGGGCTCCTCCGATCACAATCTTATTTCTGCATCCTGTCCTATCGCTCCTGTACACCCTCTGGACCCGCCGAAAAGGCGATGCTTCTGGCATTTTGCTTCAGCTCGGTGGAGCGACCTGAGGATGTACTTTTCCGATTTCCCGTGGAATGATTATTGCTTCCAGGATAGAGACCCCTCTGTGTGTGCTCAGCGCATCACAAAGGTGATTGTCTCTGGAATGGAGGCATACATTCCTCGTTCTTTCTCTACTCCTCACGCTAAAAAGCCTTGGTTTAATCACGCATGTTCTCGTGCTGTCAGTGATAGAGAGGTAGCTCACAAAAGGCACCAGAGCCTTCAAACTAATGCTAATTATGAACTTTACATTTCTGCCCGAAATCGTGCCAAATCTATTCTCCGACTAACCAAAAATTCTTTCATTAATAGAAAATGCCAAAACCTTGCTTTCTCTAACTCTTCCCGTGACTTCTGGCATCTAGCCAAAAACATCTCCTCCAACTTCACTTCTTCATCTTTCCCTCCACTCCTCAGTCCTGACGGCAACACTGCCGTCTCATCTATCTCTAAGGCTGAACTCTTCTCTCAAACTTTTTCTAAAAACTCCACTCTGGACGATTCTGGGCATATTCCTCCTACTCATCCCCCCTCTGACTCCTTTATGCCTGTTATAAAGATTCTTCAAAATGATGTTTCCTATGCCCTCTCTGGCCTCAATCCACAGAAGGCTTATGGACCTGATGGAGTGCCTCCTATTGTCCTTAAAAACTGTGCCTCCGTGCTGTCACCCTGCCTGGTCAAACTCTTTCGCCTCTGCCTGTCAACATCTACCTTTCCTTCTTGCAGGAAGTATGCCTTCATACAGCCTGTGCCTAAGAAGGGTGACCGCTCCAATCCCTCAAACTACCGTCCTATAGCTTTACTTTCTTGTCTATCTAAAGCTTTTGAATCAATCCTTAACCGGAAGATTCAAAAGCACCTTTCCACTTCTGACCTTCTATCTGATCGCCAGTATGGGTTCCGCAAGGGGCGTTCTACTTTTGATCTCCTAGCCTTCTTAACTGACTCTTGGTCATCCTCTCTTAGCCGTTTCGGTGAAACTTTTGCTATTTCGCTGGACATATCAAAAGCTTTTGATAGGGTCTGGCACAAATCTTTGCTTTCCAAACTACCCTCTACGGTTTCTATCCTTCTCTCTGTACCTTTATCTCCAGTTTCCTTTCTGACCGTTCTATTTCTGCCGTGGTAGACGGTCACTGTTCTTCCCCTAAATCTATTAACAGTGGTGTCCCACAGGGTTCTGTCCTATCTCCCACTCTTTTTCTGTTGTTCATTGATGATCTTCTTTCCAAAACGAACTGTCCTATCCATTCCTACGCCGATGATTCCACTCTGCATTACTCAACTTCTTTTAATAGAAGACCCACCCTACAGGAACTTAACGACTCAATGCTGGAGGCTGCAGAACGCTTAGCCTCAGACCTTACTATTATTTCCGATTGAGGCAAGAAGAACCTGGTGTCCTTCAACGCCTCAAAAACACAGTTTCTCCGCCTATCCACTCGACACAATCTTCCAAACAACTATCCCCTATTCTTTGACAACACCCAACTATCACCTTCCTCAACACTAAACATCCTCGGTCTATCCTTAACTCAAAATCTCAACTGGAAACTTCATATCTCATCTCTTACTAAATCAGCTTCCTCGAGGCTGGGCGTTCTGTACCGTCTCCGCCAGTTCTTCTCCCCTGCACAGTTGCTGTCCATATACAGGGGCCTTGTCCGCCCTCGTATGGAGTATGCATCTCATGTGTGGGGGGTTCCACTCACACAGCTCTTCTGAACAGAGTGGAGGCTAAGGCTCTTCGTCTCATCAGCTCTCCTCCTCATACTGATAGTCTTCTACCTCTTAAATTCCGTCGCGATGTTGCCTCTCTTTCTATCTTCTATCGATATTTCCACGCTGACTGCTCTTCTGAACTTGCTAACTGCATGCCTCCCCCCCTCCCGCGGCCCCGCTGCACTCGACTTTCTACTCATGCTTATCCCTATACTGTCCAAACCCCTTATGCAAGAGTTAACCAGCATCTTCACTCTTTCATCCCTCACGCTGGTAAACTCTGGAACAATCTTCCTTCATCTGTATTTCCTCCTGCCTACGGCTTGAACTCTTTCAAGAGGAGGGTATCAGGACACCTCTCCTCCCGTATTTGATCTTACTTTCGGCCACCTCTTTTGTTTCTTTTTTAGGAGCAGCGAGTAGCGGGCTTTTTTTATTATTGTTTTCTTTTTTTTGTGTGCCCTTGAGCTGCCTCCTTTGTTGTAAACACACACACACACACACACACACACACACACACACACACACACACACACACACACACACACACACACCCTGCCTTCTACTCGGAAGGCTCGGGTTCGATCCCCGTCACTCAGTAGTGTTCATTACGGATATTTTCGCTGTGTTATTGCAGTTTCTCTAATAACACACACACACACACACACACACACACACACACACACACACACACACACACACACACACACACACACACAATACATATATGACTATTTCCATGTCATTATTTTTCTTCACTCTAAAATTCTCTCTCTCTCTCTCTCTCTCTCTCTCTCTCTCTCTCTCTCTCTCTCTCTCTCTCTCTCTCTCTCTCTCTCTCTCTCTCTCTCTCTCTCTCTATATCTCTCTATATCTCTCTCTCTATCTATCTATATATATATATATATATATATATATATATATATATATATATATATATATATATATATATATATATATATAAATCCGCAGCCGCAATATTACAAACACCACTAGGGTCACAACAACAAGTCTTGGAGGTCCAAGCTACAGCCGCCTCTGTGTTTAGAAGACCCGGTGCATTTGCCTTCTTCATCTCCAGGCAAACATGCGAGAAGGGAAAACATGAAATATCATTGATCCTTAAGAGGCTCTGGAATTAGGGCTCAGCGTTAGGGGTGGAAGTGGGGGGGGAGGGATGATGATTTCCTCTCTCTCTCTCTCTCTCTCTCTCTCTCTCTCTCTCTCTCTCTCTCTCTCTCTCTCTCTCTCTCTCTCTCTCTCTCTCTCTCTCTCTCTTTTAATCAAGGGTATAGTACGAAGAGGAAGTGGGTTAGTGGTGAGGTACAGGTGGGGAATAGGAAAGACAGTAGGAGTGTACAGTTGTATGGTGTAGGTTCGTTAGTTGTTCTGGTGTAGTTATTGTTTATCGGGCACCTTATTTGTATAACCCCGGCGTGCTGTGTGTGTGTGTGTGTTTGGATTGTTTGTGTATAGAGAGCTAAGCTAAGCTATGGCGTCACTTGTGTGAAGTGATGTGTGGGCGGTTGTTCTCGTAGTGACTTCAAGCTGCGCGGAAACCAGGGGTGGACCAAGTTCGTGCTGCCGTCAAGCTCCTTGACGTGGGTGTAGTTCACGTCGTCTTGCTGGTCTAGTTTCTCCCATATCTTTCCGGCGGCCTCCCGTAGCCTTGTGCTGACTAGTTGTACTCTGAGTCTGCGGTGTTGTGTTGCTGTGTTTTCCGTGTACGGGTATTTCTGTCCGGTGGCAAATCTCAGCGCTTTGTTCTGCAGCCTCTGAAGCTGTAACATCTTGGTGTGGGAAGCCATGTGTGTCGGGGTGGGTGAGTAGTCTAGTATAGGAAGTATCTTAGTCTTTACCAGATACAGTTTGAGCCGCTCTGTGAAGTGCCAGAATCTGTTTAGTGATGTGAGGGCTGTTGTAACTTTCATGGTTTTGTCGTTGACATGTTTAATGATCAGGCCGGTGGATGTCACTGTGTGGCCTAATACCTGGCATTGTTTCTGGTGGGAGATGGTGTTGCCCTGTATTTGTATGTCATATATATATATATATATATATATATATATATATATATATATATATATATATATATATATATATATATATATATATATATATATATATATATATATATATATATATATATATATATATATATATCTCACACAGCATCTCGAGACAAGACTGCAGGAGCAGGAAGAGAAGATGGAAGCAGGCCAGAATAAAATAATAGAGCTTTCTCTCACCAGGCAGCATCTCGAGACAAGACTGGACAAGTACCGTAGGCTCATCCAGCAGTATAAGTTTAAATCCCCTAACATTTTGATTTCAGGAGTTCTACCACGGACTTGGGCGGAGAGCGACTTTTTCAGTAAGGCCTTCAGCCTAAACAACCGTTTACAGACTCTTTGTTGGGAGCTTGACGTGGAGTTCTTCAACGCCTGGGACAATTTCTATGGACAAAGTGAGCTCTTCCACAGGGACGGATTGCACCTGTCTCCCATCGGGGCAGCCAGATTCGGAAGGCTCCTCAACGACGCAGTACGTGACATCCGATCAAAAAACGAGTCTCAGCCACGTCCCTCCACCCCGCCCGTGTAAATAGACGCCGTGCATCCCAACTAACCCGTAACCGTGATCCCGCAAGCACCACTACCTCTATTACCAAGCCTCGAGATAACTTAAAAATTCTTAGTTTCAATGCGCGTAACCTAAGAAACAAATTTGATGAATTGAGATGTCTTGCTCTAACAGAAAATTTTGACATAATTGCTATAACCGAAACATTTATCGACACCACAAATATTGATTTAAGTTCCGAATACAACATAGATGGCTACAGACTCTTCAACAAAGATCGTGTAAACCGTAGAGGTGGTGGCGTCGCCCTTTTTGTCAAAAGCTATTTGCACCCCACTGACAAAACACCAAGAAACAGTAACGTTGAACATTTGTGCGTGCGAGTAAACATTGCAAAAGTCAATTTAAATATATCTGTCACCTACAGACCTCTCGGGCAATCACTCGATGACGACCTTGAAATGTATAGCGTCTTAAGGCAGTCACTTAATAACAACGACTCACTGATATTAGGAGACAATAACCTCCCCCATATCGACTGGGCGACACTGTCAGGTACAGAAGGCAAGTCACATAGAATGATCGAATTTCTAGAAGAAAATTGTCTAAGCCAAACGGTTTCTGAGCCAACTCGACAAAATAATATACTCGACCTTGTTATAACGACCCAAGATAACCTAGTCAGTAATGTCACGGTAGGAGAACGCGTCGGTTCTTGCGATCATAAATTAGTGCGCGTCGACATTAGAGCTCAATCATCAGTGACTGAAAATAAAGTAAAGGTGCCCAACTTCAAAAGAGCTAACTTCGTAGAAATCCGACAAAAACTAACAGAAATACAACTATCAGATGACGGCAACGTAGAGGAAGCCTGGCTAAGCTTTAAAAATCACTTACTCACTTAGCAGAACACATTCGTCCCCTTGTGCGAGAAGCGAATTAACACTAATAAAAGCCCACCGTGGTTTAATAGCGAAATTAAACAATCAGTCAGTGAGAGAAAATTGTTTTACAGGTTAAAGAAAGAACAAAGCACCCCCGAAAATATTAGACTTTATAATGATGCCAGGCGACGAGTAAAAAGATTAGTATGTCAGGCAAAGCGTAGATATGAAGAAAATATTGCAGCCAACTGTAAAAATAATCCTAAATCTTTCTTCAGTTACATAAACAACAGAAAGGCGATCAAAAGTGGTATTGGACCTTTAACAAACAGCGACGGTGCACTAGTGACTGACAGCCAACACATTACAAACCTCTTAAACAATTACTTTTCCTCGGTGTTTAATACTAAGTCTTCCTCCCACTACCACCCACACCAGTACTATTGTAAATCTCGAGCATGCATTGCCTAATTTTGAAATAACAACCGATGAAGTCCTTAAAGCTCTCCATTCACTTAAAACAAATAAAAGTCCCGGACCCGAGAAAGTATATCCTATACTGCTTAAAGAAACAGCGAAATACTCTCCTCCCTCACTACCGTATTCAATATGTCCTTGCGACAAGGCATCGTCCCTTCAGATTTGAAAAAGGCTAACGTGACACCGATTTTTAAGAAAGGAGACAAAAAAATACCAGGTAACTACCGACCCATTAGTCTAACTTCAATTGTAGGTAAGCTACTCTAGAGCATAATTAGAGACAAAATTGTGAGTTACCTCGAAAGACACTCATTAATTGGGGATTCACAACATGGCTTCCGTAACAAAAGATCCTGCTTGTCAAACCTACTGACCTTTTATAACGATCTCTTCTCAGTTTATGACGTAACTAAATCATTGGACGTAGTCTATCTTGATTTCCAGAAAGCGTTTGATATAGTCCCACATCATAAATTACTTTATAAATTAAAGCAAATAGGCATTGACGGTCAAGTAACAAAATGGATCGCAAATTGGTTGAGCAACAGACAACAAAGAGTTGTGATTGACGGATTTACCTCAGAGTGGGCGCCGGTCACTAGTGGCGTCCCTCAGGGCTCGGTTCTTGGCCCAGTGCTCTTCATTATTTACATCAACGATGTGGATGTTGGACTCAATAATCGCATTAGTAAATTTGCAGACGACACAAAGATTGGTGACTCGGTTCTCACTGACGAAGACAGGCAAAGCCTCCAAGAGGATTTGCACAAAATTTCAGCTTGGTCGGATAAATGGGAGATGCCCTTTAACGTAGACAAGTACCAGGTCCTTCAAGTTGGAACAAAAAATAAGAAGTTCGATTACGAAATGCGCGGCGTTAAACGCACAAGCGTTCAATGCGTTAAGGACCTGGGGGTCAAAATCGCGTCAAACCTCAAATTCTTACATCATTGCATAGATGCAGCAAATAAAGCGAACAGAATGTTGGGCTTCATTAAAAGAAACTTTTTATTCAAGAATAAAGATGTAATGCTTCCGCTCTACAATAGTTTAGTCAGACCCCACTTGGAATATGCGGTACAGTTTTGGTCTCCCCACCATGCAAAGGATATTGCTAACCTAGTCTGGACCATGGGGTCTGTGTGGTCTGATTTTCTATGTAATTCTATGTAATTCTCTCTCTCTCTCTCTCTCTCTCTCTCTCTCTCTCTCTCTCTCTCTCTCTCTCTCTCTCTCTCTCTCTCTCTCTCTCTCTCTCTCTCTCTCTCTCTCTCTCTCTCTCTCTCTCTCTCTCTCTCTCTCTCTCTCTCTCTCTCTCTCTAAACTCAAAAGCGTTCAATGCGTCAAAGACTTGGGGGTCAAAATCGCGTCAAACCTCAAATTCTCACAGCAATGCATCGATGCAGCAAATAAAGCGAACAGAATGTTGGGCTTCATTAAAAGAAACTTTGTATTCAAGAATAAAGATGTAATACTCCTGCTCTACAACAGTTTAGTCAGACCCCACTTGGAATATGCGGTACAGTTTTGGTCTCCCCACCATGCAAAGGATATTGCTAAATTAGAAGGTGTTCAGCGTCGGGCAACGAAAATGATCCCTTCCTTGCGCAACAAATCCTACGAAGAAAGGCTTTCTACCCTTAACATGTTCTCTCTTGAGAAACGTCGCCTCCGAGGAAAACTGATCGAATGTTTTAAAATACTTAATGGTTTCACGAATGTAGACAGATCAACATTGTTTATGATCGATGACACTTTGCGCACGAGGAACAATGGCGTAAAACTCAGATGTAGACAAGTAAATTCAGACTGCACCAAATTTTTCTTCACCAACGTTGTAGTGCGAGAATGGAATAAGCTTCCACCGTCAGTGGTCCAGTGTAACACGATTGACTCCTTCAAAAATAAGCTCGACCGTCACTTCCTTCAACTTAATATCAACTAGAGTAGAAATGCAACGTTTTGGAGTCTTCTGATTAATGTAAAATCACTTAGGTTTAAGGACAGACCACCAAGTCTGGACCATGGGGTCTGTGTGGTCTGATTTTCTATGTAAATCTATGTAAATCTCTCTCTCTCTCTCTCTCTCTCTCTCTCTCTCTCTCTCTCTCTCTCTCTCTCTCTCTCTCTCTCTCTCTCTCTCTCTCTCTCTCTCTCTCTCTCTCTCTCTCTCTCTCTCTCTCTCTCTCTCCGCCCCCCCCCCCTGAGCCACTATCGCCACCAAAACAACATCGAGAAAATATTTTTGTCATACTGTATGAAGAACTTTATTTTGGAGGATTTTTTTTTTTTTCATGTTTTCTCTTCTCGCTTGCTTGCCTGGAGATGAAGAAGGCAAATGCACCGGGTCTTCTAAACACAGAGGCGGCTGTAGCTTGGACCTCCAAGAACTGTTGTTGTGACCCTAGTGGTGTTTGTAATATTGCGGCTGCTGATATATATATATATATATATATATATATATATATATATATATATATATATATATATATATATATATATATATATATATATATATATATATATATATATATATATATATATAGAGAGAGAGAGAGAGAGAGAGAGAGAGAGAGAGAGAGAGAGAGAGAGAGAGAGAGAGAGATTATGTTACCAAAAGCGAATGTAAATAACAAATGACTTGATGTCTGCTGAGTAATTAAGAGATGATGACAAGAATGATAATAATACTATGATGATGATACTAATTATTGTAATCAAGGTAATACAATTATAAAAGAAAAAAAAAACTATTCTGTTGAAACTGCAAGGTAACTAATCACAGGATGCTTGTATCGGTGTTGGAAGCTGTTATGTTCTTTGTTGTAGGAGTGATACGATTACAACATCACTGAGGTGGGAACTAACAAGTACAAGGAACAATGTAAGGATAACTTCTCAGCTCCGGTTACTAAGCTCCTATAAACTAAACCTAAGACAGTTAGTGCAGTGCCTGGCTTTATTTCGCACATCAGATCCCCTTCATCACTGAATTATTCAGCGGGCAGCTACTGAGCGTGCTATTTTGTCGTACGCTGAGGCTGCTTTTGTCGATGATGAACTGATTCATCGAACTGTATAATAAATATATATATATATATATATATATATATATATATATATATATATATATATATATATATATATATATATATATATATATTTTTTTTTACAGCAAAGGAGACAGCTCAAGGGCACAAAAAAGTAAACATTAATAAAAAAAAGCCCGCTACTCGCTGCTCCTAAAAAGAATCCAAAGAGGTGGCCGAAAGATAGGTCAGTTTCGGGAGGAGAGGTGTCCTGATACCCTCCTCTTGAAAGAGTTCAAGTCGTAGGCAGGAGGAAATACAGATGAAGGAAGATTGTTCCAGAGTTTACCAGCGTGAGGGATGAAAGAGTGAAGATGCTGGTTAACTCTTGCATAAGGGGTTTGGACAGTATAGGGATGAGCATGAGTAGAAAGTCGAGTGCAGCGGGGCCGCGGGAGGGGGGGAGGCATGCAGTTAGCATGAGGAGGAGAGCTGATGAGACGAAGAGCCTTTGCCTCCACTCTGTCCAGAAGAGCTGTGTGAGTGGAGCCCCCCCACACATGAGATGCATACTCCATACGAGGGCGGACAAGGCCCCTGTATATGGACAGCAACTGTGCAGGGGAGAAGAACTGGCGGAGACGGTACAGAACGCCCAGCCTCGAGGAAGCTGATTTAGTAAGAGATAAGATATGAAGTTTCCAGTTGAGATTTTGAGTTAGGGATAGACCGAGGATGTTTAGTGTTGAGGAAGGTGATAGCTGGGTGTTGTCAAAGAATAGGGGATAGTTGTTTGGAAGATTGTGTCGAGTGGATAGGTGGAGAAACTGTGTTTTTGAGGCGTTGAAGGACACCAGGTTCTTCTTGCCCCAATCGGAAATAATAGTAAGGTCTGAGGCTAAGCGTTCTGCAGCCTCCAGCCTTGAGTCGTTAAGTTCCTGAAGGGTGGGTCTTCTATTAAAAGAAGTTGAATAATGCAGAGTGGAATCATCGGCGTAGGAATGGATAGGACAGTTCGTTTTGGAAAGAAGATCATCAATGAACAACAGAAAAAGAGTGGGAGATAGGACAGAACCCTGTGGGACACCACTGTTAATAGATTTAGGGGAAGAACAGTGACCGTCTACCACGGCAGAAATAGAACGGTCAGAAAGGAAACTGGAGATAAAGGTACAGAGAGAAGGATAGAAACCGTAGGAGGGTAGTTTAGAAAGCAAAGATTTGTGCCAGACCCTATCAAAAGCTTTTGATATGTCCAGCGCAATAGCAAAAGTTTCACCGAAACGGCTAAGAGAGGATGACCAAGAGTCAGTTAAGAAGGCTAGGAGATCACCAGTAGAACGCCCCTTGCGGAACCCATACTGGCGATCAGATAGAAGGTCAGAAGTGGAAAGGTGCTTTTGAATCTTCCGGTTAAGGATTGATTCAAAAGCTTTAGATAGACAAGAAAGTAAAGCAATAGGACGGTAGTTTGAGGGATTGGAGCGGTCACCCTTCTTAGGTACAGGCTGTATGAAGGCATACTTCCAGCAAGAAGGAAAGGTAGATGTTGACAGGCAAGGTGACAGCACGGAGGCACAGATTTTATGGACAATAGGAGGCACTCCATCAGGTCCATAAGCCCTCTGAGGATTAAGGCCAGAGAGGGCATAGAAAACATCATTTTGAAGAATCTTTATAACAGGCATAAAGGAGTCAGAGGGGGGATGAGTAGGAGGAATATGCCCAGAATCGTCCAGAGTATATATATATATATATATATATATATATATATATATATATATATATATATATATATATATATATATATATATATATATATATATATA
>NC_066520.1:9121008-9173508 GCF_024679095.1 Eriocheir sinensis
CATGTTCCACAGGCGTGTGGTCCTGGCTGTATATGTGCGCTGGTGCTGCCTGGAGTGTGATCGAGGCACCTCCACAAGCTGGTCACTGGCGAGTGCAGTCCGGGTGAGCTTCTGGGCAACGCGTAGAGGGAGCCTCAAGCTGCTGAGGTGGGGAACCCCCTGCACCTGGGCTTTGTGGCACACCACCAGTGCTGAGACATCACGGCGTTGGTCCAGCGACGTCACAGTGGCAGACGACTCCTCCAGGTGCTCGCTGGCCTCCACCAGACGCAGTGCTCGTTGCTGCACTGCGTCGAGCCTCTGCATGTGGGTGGCAGCACTCGACATCCAGCACAGGGCACCGTACTCCAGATACGGACGTATCTGTGCCTTGAAGAAAGTGAGGATGCCCCGTGGGTCGAGGGATCCCGCCACTCTTCGCAGGGCAGAGACTCGCAGAGAGGCCTGGCGGGCAACAGCTCGGACGTGGTGGTCGAAGCGCAGGCTCTGGTCCACAGACACTCCCAGGACCATGATGTGATCCTGGAGGGGCAGACTTACCTCCAAGACGCAGCTGGTTTGAGACTGCTCGAGAGGCGTCTGGGGACCGTGAGATGACCATGGCCTGCGTCTTCTCCGGGGCGAGGGTGACCTGCCACTCCTCACCCCACTGCTCCACCAGGCTGAGCTGCCTGTTGATGTCCTCGACGGCTCGCTGGCTGTCGGGGCGGCAGTAGGAGCGGGAGAGTGTGCAGTCATCGGCGTAGGCTGACACTGCCGATAGCTGCCGGAGGAGATCGTCGATATATATGTTCCACAGGATTGGGCCGAGCACAGAACCCTGTGGAACTGAGGCGTGCACTGGTGAAGGCCTTGATGACTGCCCGTTGATCACCACCTGAAGGGTCCTCCCCTGGAGGTAATCCTTGAGCATCTCTCTCTCTCTCTCTCTCTCTCTCTCTCTCTCTCTCTCTCTCTCTCTCTCTCTCTCTCTCTCACGTGAGCAGCAGATCTAATTATTATTGTTTTACCTCTCGATAATTTCATCCGTCACCACCGTTAACAGTTAAGTCTCACAACATCATTAGGAACAGTTACAAAATATATTATTTAAGGAAAACGAAAGTAGGAAAACGAAAAACAATTAATAACAGTAGTAGTAATAGTAGCAGTAGTAGTAGTAGTAGTAGTAGAAGTACATAGAAGTGGTGGTGGTGGTGCCGTGTTGGCTGGATGGCTGGGCTGTCTGTTGGCGAGGCTTTGCTCTTAGGCTGACTGGCTGCCTGGTTGGAGGTGGCATTGACGGTGATGGGAGGCGCCGTCAGGGACACGCCGCCCTCAGCCTCCGTTTCCTTATTGTGGAGGGAAGTGCAGCTCAATTTGTTGTTTTGCAGTGTGTTGTTCCGCTCACCTTCTCCCTCAATACCGCGCGCCGCCCAGATATTTCTTTTAAGGGAAAACTGGGAGGGTGAAGGTCGAGTTCTTGTTTTGCTCCGTTGTGTTGTGTTGTTTTGAAGTATAGTGTTCATCCACTGTATCTTCACGCCGCGACCAGCTGTCCTTTTTTTTATTGGAGATGGGAAGGTGGAGATCATTATGTTGTAGTGTGGTATGATGTTATGCTGTGTTGTGCTGTTCTGTGACATGCCCCTCCTCCTTAATTCCTACGAATCTCCCACTATCCTATCTGAGGTAAAAGAGAGAAGATGGAGGTCAGGATGTTCTGCCTCGTTATATAATGTGTATTGTGGCGCGCTGCTGCACTTCCAGTACCTGAGTGGTTGGCTGCAGGTGTGATAGCGGTAAAGCTTAACTCAGGCTTATGATAGATGTTTTTATACCTGTATGTTATACCTTTGAGTTCAAATATTCATTAATTTAAATTTCGTTTCTTCTTTTCACAACGCTATCTTTATATTTGTTCAGAGCATCATTGGTTAGATTCTACCACATAACTAGCTTCTTTAGTTTGCTGTGCTTTCCTTTTGTGTTACATATGAACAGTATTCATATATTTACTCCTTGTTACTTACGTCGCTCAAAGAAGTTTCATTCATCAGTTTTTTATATTTTTTATATGCTCCAATCTCAGCACTGCAAATCTTGTCAAGAACCTGCATCAAAAGATAAGGTACACACACAAGAGAAAGTGTATGAGCTTGGTAGTTTGTCTAAGATATATTTCTAGAAGAAAGGGAAGGAAAAATACTTCACTTTTATCATTATTTTATTTTTACTCTTGAGTAAACTGTTTCACCCTCATTTCGACAGTCATCCATTAACGGTGCTTCGTATTGTCATTATAATTTAACATCATCTTACATAACCTCGTATGGGAGGCCCTCGTCCCTTCCTTGTCTGACAGGAGGAGAAACCTGGGTAAATTCTATTACCAGAGTGCCGGTAGTTGTTTTTGGGGGAGGGGGGTTGAAAGCTAATTGAACACAGGTGACGCAACATACCTGTGAAGGGAAGATGAGAGGCAGAAAATGATGCTACTCAAATTTTCTCTCGTCGCTTCCTTTTATTTATTCATTGCTTTGTTTATTTTTTTCCTTTTGCATTTTTTGCAAAAGAGTGAGCGAATACGTGTGAGAGGGAAATGTCAGTGGAAAAAAGTGAATTTGAAAAAGTAGTTTAGGAAGCATTTTTCCTCGTATTTTTTGTCTTTTTTTATAACGTTTCATCAACAATTTATTTTTACTTTGATGGTTCGACCACTTTTCAATATATATATTTTTGTATTTATTCATTCCTCTTCATATTACCGCAAAGTAAAAACAGATAGCTTTTTAAAAGAATTGAAGGGTTAAAAAGGTCAATTATGTATATATATTTTTTTTAACGGCAACACAAATCATTCATTTTGTTACTCACTCACTCAGTGAAAGAAGTCTCACGGTGAATAAAGCTGAAAAGTGAGACTCATAATAAATTCTTTAAAGTTCGACGTGTTCCCGAAAACACTGGAGGCGTGAGTTGAGAAACTTTCTGATGGATGACCACAAGGGCTTTGAGGGAGGAGGAGGAAGAGGAGGTCAGAAAGTTTACATGTACAGGAATCCCTTTGGTTTCTGCCTGTAAAAAAAATAAAAAAAATATAAAAAAAAAATCTATAGCGGTCATATTTTGTTTAACTTCAATAACTTGAATCACGTTTTTACACTATTGATGTTGGGTATTCGTCATTGGATTTTATAGTGTATGTTCACCATTTTGTAACGCACTGGTAATAATAAACTAGAAAACTGAGTGGGATATTGAAATGATCTTTTCTACATAAATGCATCATACTACGATTTGAGAAATAAGCAGTCTTTCATTTCAGACACGGGATATTTTTTATTTTATTTTGGATGATCATTCACTATTAGCGCTCCTACCTTGGGGGGACGGGAAAAAAAAAAAAAACATTACCATTCTCTTTCCGTTCCTGTTTCTGAAAACTTTCTTCGTTTTGCTTTAGTTGGGTTTCCGTAGCTGCCTTATTTATTAAACATATTCTCCTTGTTGAGGTTGTGATTTAAAACTTGAAAAGAATTAACTTCCATACAAATCACAAAAAGAGCAGCCCCATCTTATTGTTTTTGCTGACCTTTTCCCTTATCTTAATTTCAGAGCATCTCGTTAAATGTCACACAAAAACAGAACCTCGTGATCCTTTAAACTTTTTTTTTCTTATAGGGGAAGTATCTTGTGGACATTTACTTTTTTTTTTTTTTTTTTTTTTTTTTTATAGCTTTTCGTGTGTCTCCTCTTACCATAAACCGCAAGTATACAGCCAAGGAAGACACAAACTGGGAAAGACATATCGTGCACCTGTGCGCCTCCCTTACTTCCTAATAGCCTTGTCGCTGCCTACAAATTGTTCCCTGGAAACCCAAGAACTTTGTCACCATACCCCACGCCGGCCTGAGAGAGAGAGAGAGAGAGAGAGAGAGAGAGAGAGAGAGAGAGAGAGAGAGAGAGAGAGAGAGAGAGAGAGAGAGGAGAAGAGAGGGGAGGGGAGCAGAGGAGAGGAGAGAAAAAAAAAGAATCAAGAATGAGCCACTGAGCGTATTCTTAAGGTGAATAAATAAAACACGTTGCCATGCTCATGTTACTTTGGACGTACGTAACGCAGGAGATAATCCACCGCCATCACTTTGTTTTATCTGTTACAGACTCGACTGGTTGGCGCACCGATGTGTACTTCTCTTTTGGCCTATAAATTACTAGAAACCTTCACAAGTATCTCCACAGGCTAGCCTCTCCCCCTTTCTTTTATATTCCAACTCATTACAACTTTTTTTCAAGCACTGATATAGGTAGTAATGATTTATTTATGAGCGACAATTGTTTTTCGTTTCTGAGTGACTAGTCAACTTTTTTCGTATCCTTCCATATCATGAAGAACTTCCCAAAGCAGTGAGGCTTCCAGTACATGGTGGTATTTTGTTATTAGTGCTGATTTTCTTTTGCGTCTCCATGGAGCTGTGGTTAGCATGTGTAGCTACGAATCCGCGGACCGAAATTCGAATCCCGGCCCTGGCAGTCGGCATGCAGTTTACCCAGCTGTTCATCCTCTCTTTCGGGCTGGTCGATAAATAGGAACCTGGGGAAGCCTGGTGAAGGTGGCAATCCCAGACTTCCAACTGGCCCATGTCCTGGGGCAATGCGTTCTTTCCACCACAAGCTCAAAGGGTCATTGCGGCGGAGATGACCACCGCAGCCACGCACAGTTATAGCGTTTGCACCCAACTTTACCTTAACTTACTGAATATCGTTTCATTCCACCACCACCCTACACACACGCAACAAACATCCACCTTTAGTATATAATTTCATTCTAACTTTCTTCCTCCAAGCAGTGAAATTTTCAGTACATATCAGTATTCTCTTCACTTTCGACAATATTGTTTTAGCCACCGAGTACTATTATATCTTAGGAAAAAGAACAGCCATACGATAAGGTACACAGCTTGACAACAAAGTAACATCATTATCAAGTACATCGTGATATGTATACTGCAAAACAGTCATATGCTCTCCCACCTTAAAACAGGAGGTGAGGTTTGCCACATCTGCTGGGGCCACGTCGTAAAGCCTCACCCAGCGGCCATCGGGCCCCCAGATGCGAAAAGTTTATATTCGTGACCCCGGAAGCGCGGCAGCAATCGTGGGCCACATATGCAACTGTCAGGTATTCAAAATCATGAAAGGAACCTTATAAGTCAATGCTAAACTTTGAAGGATGTAATTTTTGTCCTGTCTCACACACCTTTGGCACACACACACCAAGGCCGCGCGCACACACACGCCAAGGCTGCGCGCGCTGACACACACACACACACACACACACCACACACATACATACGCACGGACACCCTCCCACGCACGCACATTAATCAAGAAACCCAGTAGTTGACCAAGAAAGTGGACGGATATTTTTTTTTTTTAAATGATCAGTCTTTTTGTCAGTCAGTTTGTCTACCTATGCAGCCAGGGTACCAGGTAGCTATGTATTTGTCTGTATCTGTGGATCAGTCCAACCGTCGATGTCTGATTATTTTCCGTTTTAGCCTCGCCAAGTAATCCAGGACAGGGCACTGGGTAAAAGAGAAGTGACCCTTCACAATAATATATCAGATATATCAAGTAAGGCCAGTTGAAGTTGTCTCGAGTTACCTCCTTGGCTGCAGCTGTTGATATTCTCGCGATAACACTTCAGTTTCTTTTTACTATTCCCTTAATGCCTCCAACCCACTCAAAGTCGATGACTCAAAGGCAAGAGGAGGAAAGTTAGTTCGTACTCTACTAATAATAACTTAAGCGCGCGTGGACACACACACACACACACACACACACACACACACACACACACACACACACACACACACACACACCACGCACGCACGCACGCACGCACGCACGCACACACACACACACACACACACACACACACACACACACAGCTAACTGCCTGACCAGCTTCATACACAATCCACCCGGACAGCTTGACACCTTCCTTGGCCACACTTTTATAAATTTTAAAAGCGTCTGACCTTTTAGACCATACTCCTGCCATCACCAAGACCATAGAGCAGGGACTTTACCCAATTATGGTTGCTTGGTTGACTGGCAAATTTAGCGGGCGTCAGTAGTCATTAACTTTCAAGGCTGTATTTTCTCCTTGCAACAGCTCACCTTTAGCGTTTGGCAAGGCACGAAGATTGGTCCTCTTTGCTTCTTGGTGGTCAGTAACGACGCCCTCACCAACGCATTACACCGTTGGAAATACGTAGACGACAGGACAGTGGGAATCCCTGTCGACACCAAAGCTACGGAGTATACATCATTGCAGGCGTGCGCAGATGAAAACATTGACAATCAACTATATCAACACCGTGATGTACGTACTTTTGTACCTCCACAAGAGCAATGCTCCCTCCACAGCTATCCGATGCTATCCGTTTCTCTCCGTTGACTAGGAGTAGTTACTGTCCCCCCTTGAACAAGGGGGATGGGGTGTGTGGTGTGTGAGGTCCTGGCAGTACCCAGAGATCGACGATAAAGACACGTGATCAGGCCGTGGTGGTGGTGAATTACACACACACACACACACACACACACACACACACACACACACACACATACACATACACACACACGACAAAACATCGAAGGTCTTTGTTCCAAGTTTTAAGTCTGTTGACAGATTTTTTACTCTGTCCCCTTTGTCATGATGCCGGTTATAATTTGTTTCTGTTGTCACTTTTGTCTTGAATTCTGTCAGATGTTTTGTTCTACTGTCGTTGGAATTTGTTTGTGTCATCACTTGTAGTCATAGTAGTCTATCATAAATAGTCCATATACAACAATCACTGCAGCGGGCGTTGTTGCTTTATTTTTTCTTGCTTTCCTAATTAGCAGCAAGTCAGGTAGTTTCGTGACCAACAGTTTCTTGTTTTTTTTTTTTCACTGGCGTAAATATCGTAATAAATGTAGGACATTTCCGTGGGCAGCCCTTTCTAATACTCATGGGGTGTGACCTCGGCACAAAAGTAGGAGTAACTTTCTGTTCCTGGCACGAAGATAAGCAGTTTCACAAGTTCCTGGCGCTCGATACAAAGGAAGGGAACAGCGCCTTGGTTAGAATTGTTTGTCCTTACACTACAACACTCAGAAGACTTCGTGTATTCCAGGAGCTATTGTATAAGTCAGTAATATTCAACGCAAGGCAAGAAGGGAACGTTGCTCTGGCTTATGTTGTTTATCGTCTCAGTGCAGTCCTCGGAAGCCTGCAGATAGGTATTTTTTCTTTACTCCCACTACCGCTGCTTTTCGCTGTTGCCGCCGCCGTGGTTACAAGCGATTCACTCACCTCAACGCTACCAAGCTGTCAAAAAATACATAAGCATAAACTTATCAGTGTAGGTTATTAACTATGCCTCACAGGTATATTATTATTATTTGTGTCAACAGTATCATTAGATTGTCATGATTTTCATTATAAGCATCATCAACATTATGACCAGATATCCCTTACCGGCTGCTGCCAATGCTCCTGTAGCAAGTTAATTAGAATTGTCGGATGAGGAAATGACAGTTTTGAAATTTATATGAGCGAGCACACACACACACACACACACACACACACACACACACACACTAGAGCACAGCCGTGGCCTCATAAATGTTACTCACCTACATCTGAGTCTGTAAACAAGTCTTGCCTCGGTACAGGAAGGGCTCGGGTCCCAGCATGGCGAGGGGCGGGCCGAGGGGCACCATCTGGAGGGCAGCGCCGTTCAGAACCGACCCAGACCTCAGGAGACTTTGGCGGCATATATTGCACTGTGGTCCTCCCCCGCCGCCCAACCTGCAGCCTGGGAAAAGAAAACGGGACGAGATAGAAAAGTAGGGAGGAGGAAAATGATGGATGGATGTATAGGAGAAATCTAAGGAAATTGGTTTCTATAATGGACTGTTGTCATGAAAGGTTGCCGTCTTTTTTTTTTTTTTGTGGGACTTCTATCTCAGGTTTTCTTGTGTTTAGCTTGCGTTTGTGTATTTTTGGTGTCACACATCCAGAAACACACACACACACACACACACACACACACACACACACACACACACACACACACGGCCCGGTAGCTCAGTGGATAGAGCGTCTACTTCACAACCGGAAGGACCGTAGTTCGATTCCCCGGCCGGGTGAAGATAAGTTGGGTTTATCTTCTTTCACGTGTAGCCCCTGTTCACCTAGCAGTGAGTAGGTACGCGACGTAAGGCAAGGAGATGCGACCACGTTGTCGCGGTGTGTTGTGTGTGAGTGATCTCAGTCCTACCCAAAGATCTGTACAATGAGCTATGTGCTCTTCCGTAGGGGAACGGCTGGCTGTCTCGCGAGAGACCCGCAGCAGACGAAAAGGTGAATTACACACACACACACACACACACACCTCGCTCCGGTAGCTTAATCGGTTAGAGCGCGGCGCTGCAAGGCTTCACGGCCAAACAGGCAGCGGTTCGAGCCTCGCTCAGACCACTAGGAGTGGTTACTGTCCCCTCTTGAGCAAGGGGGATGGGGTGTGTGGTGAGTGAGGTCCTGGCAGTACCTAGAGATCGACAAAATGAGCACCTGCTCACGTCGTGAGGGTACCTGCTGACGAAAGCGAGTGTAACTCGTGATCAGGCCGTGGTGAACACACACACACACACACAAACACACAAGCAAACAGATTGGTCTCGATGCTGATAAGAAGACACAGAAAGAAAGAAAGCTGGGTGCGTAGAGGAGACAAATGGGACAGCTAATAATAGTAGCAATAAGAGGAGACACACGCACACCCACTGTTCCTGGCGGTGAGGCCTTCCCTGGATGAGTAGACGAGGAGGTGGTTGTTGGAGCGCTGGGAGCCTGGAGTAGTGCGTAGAGTTCCGTTAGGTCCCTGGCGGGTATCTAAAAGGAGACGAGAAGATGAGATAGAAAGGTAGATAGATATAGAGAGACAGATGAACAGAAACACTAAAACACACACACACACACACACACACACACACACACACACACACTAGGAGCAGGTAAACGAAGGAATATACCACCAAACAAACACATAAACAAACAAACACAGGAATCGAAACACAAACTCGTATTCCGCTATATAAACAAACACTGAAGGTGAGGAGAGAGAGAGAGAGAGAGAGAGAGAGAGAGAGAGAGAGAGAGAGAGAGAGAGAGAGAGAGAGAGAGATGTGTCTTAATAAATGAAAGTAATGCCTCCAAAAATTATGTAATTATTTATTCAAACAAGAGAATTACTTTTCTTCCCCTCGCTGAGAAAACAAACAACAATATCCTCAGGAAAATACAATTCCCTGACAAAATATTAAACGGATGATATAATATTTCCATGATTATTACTTCTCAGACCTTTTTTCTGTCTTCCTTTTACAGACTTCGATTAATTAGGGGAAGGGGGATTATGTGCTCAGTCTTTGATTAATGTTGTATACTTACATAAACATCACTTTTTCGATTACCAAGAAAAAAAACATCAGAATTTTTCACATGAATACACTGGTCACCTTGTAGCATGTCCTCCAGGAAGAAAAATGGAAGGGACATAGGAAATAAGGAAATGCGTAGGAAATGTCCTCAATCTTTAATACCGTTTAGTCGCATCATGATTACTTTTACCACGATCAACAAAAGAACATAATCTCTTCACCTTCCTTTCTCCCTACATTGCCACATCCACGTCTGCCAGTGCTGCCTCCCGCCTTCCTACTCTTTTTCCTCCACCACCACGGCCTTCATGCTCCTCTTCATTCATCTCTCCCTCTCACCATCACTCTCCACCAGAACAATCATCGTGAGTCCGTACAAGGTAGACCGTTACCACCTGATACCACACCCAATACAAGTCAATCATTGGGAACAACGAGAAAGGACGAGGGAAAGAAATAAACACTCATTCTACCTGTATACCTTTCCTCTCTCTTGTATCTCTCACCTCGACTTTCTCTCGCTCTCATAATTATTATCATTATTATCATTACTATTATTATTATTACTATTATTATTATTATTATTATTATTATTATTATTATTATTATTATTATTATTATTATTATTATTATTATTATTATTATTATTATTATTATTATTATTATTAAGATGAACATCAAAAACGACAATGAATAGGAAAGGATATTAATTTCATTTCCTTCCATGTTATTTGCCGTTTTTCTTTTAGGTCTAGAAAGGCGCCAAGCCCATATAGTTCCAGGGAGGTTCTGATACCCTCCAGAGAGAGAGAGAGAGAGAGAGAGAGAGAGAGAGAGAGAGAGAGTCCTTAGAAGAAAACCTTATTGATTAATTTCCCCGAATCATTACCCGGCGGACCCTTTCACTACTTAGGTGACGCGAAGTTGAATGGAATCAGGAATCTTCCCTCACTGCAATCCAGACCCCGGGGCCATTGATGGAAAAGATTACACAGCTCCCCTCAGAAACAACGTCATATTAGTGTTACTCGTAGAATTACTGTTATTATTATTATTATTATTGTTATTATTATTATTATTATTATTATTATTATTATTATTATTATTATTATTATTATTATTATTATTATTATTATTATTATAAGTATTATTATTATTATCATTATCATTATTATTATTATTATTATTATTATTATTATTATTATTATTATTATTATTATTAGTAGTAGTAGTAGTAGTAGTAGTAGTAGTAGTAGTAATAGCTAGCACTATTATTATTATTAGTAGTAGTAGTAGTAGCAGCAGCTGTAGTAGTAGTAGTAGTAGCAGTAGTAGAAGAAAAAAGTAGCAAGAGGAGCAGAGAGAAAACAATTTATAAACACACACACACACACATATATATATATATATATATATATATATATATATATATATATATATATATATATATATATATATATATATATATATATATATATATATATATATATATATATATATATATATATTGTTGTTTTATATAGATATAGATATAGATATTGGAAGAGACAGCCTTTATTAAAATAAAATATAAAAAGCATACGTATTGAGAGACTCTCCGCTACGTGATTGGTACATGCCCTAGGTTAGGGGGCGATAGATGGGCGAACATACATATCTTCGGGTTAATAATCATCTTACTGAGGGCACAAGAAGGATGAATTAACGTGTATCTGCCTTACAACACATACCAGGAAAAAAAATGTTTAGCGTCAATAACTTTTTTTTAACAAAAAGTGAAAGTAGCTGGTGAATAAGAGATGTGAAGTTAGTTTAAACGGGGATGGAAATTAGAAACATGATACTACTTTGGTCCATGAAAAAAATGTTATTTTTGAGAGAATGGGAATCGAGATAGAATTAAAGGAAGTGAACTATTTGAAGCACTGAACGTGTAAAGCTCCGTACACATTGCCACTGATCTCTGTCTGAGTTTCGTCAACGGGCAGCGACAATGGCAGTGTTTGTCAGTGTTTGCTCTCCGCCTTCTTGTCCATACTGCCACTTTTGAGTGACAAACACTCGATTAAACAGCAAGCGTTGACGATGGTGAGTGGTAGTGTGCATGGGGGTTTAAGTGAAGTAACCGCGGAATATAATAAAATGGACATGTAATACTGTTTGACGTATGAAGGAATCATTATTCTTGAGGCCTTGAAAGTTAGCATCATATTAAGAGTACCCTCAAAAAAAGGAGATATTAGGTTAAGGTGTAACATCAAGGCATGAGAGGTAAGGAGCCTCTGCGGGAACTCACCTGAACGGGATCGGGAGGAGGGGTCGTCGCAGGGCACGTGTCGCCTCTCCAGGGTCGGTGATCCCTCGTAGTTGGCGCTGCGGCGGTGGCACTGCAGACACACGCACTGCAGCACCACCTCGCGGAAGTAGGCGCGGAACCTAATGCGGGAATATAAACACAGTACTGAAAGGAGGACACAAGAGGCAATCAGGAGGAAAAGAAAGCTCTGAAACAGTACCAACACACTCACTGTATCACCTCTCCTGCATGAGTGTGTGTGTGTGTGTGTGTGTGTGTGTGTGTGTGTGTGTGTGTGTTCGTTCATGCGGGCTACATTAGTCGTTAGCAAGATGGAAAACTGAAACTTAACTTCCCCAGAAATCACAAACTTTCGCTAATTGCTACTAAAGAGGGCTGGCTTTCCTGCTTGGAACAAGTGATTGTAAAGTTCTTAGATACCTCTTGAATGCATTATCCTCATCTATGAAAGGGAAAAAAGGACGTCAGTGAACGCAAAAAAGCAGTCAGTGAATGGTTCCTCAAAGCAAAACATACAGGACAAGCGTGGTGGAGCAGCGATGGAGGGGATGGAGGAGGGCGGCAGTTTAGGGTGGAGTGACCAGCAGAGTTTGATTAATGGATGCAAGTAAAAATTACGCATCATTACCTCCTTGACACTTCAGACAAATTAATCGATCATTCCCTGACTTCATGCCATTATTTAACTCAGATCCAGGCTGCGCCTCAAAGTGTTGTTCGTCTACTGCTCTCCTGACCCCTGTTGTGGTGCCCCTCAAGGGCATTCAGGTTGGATTCAATAATAAGTCACAGCGTCCCTGAATGTTGAATGACTCTGAAGATACCGAAGCTCTGGAAAAGTGGAGGAAAAGGAAAAGGACAGAAGGTGAAGGAAGAATATGAGTTAAAAGGAAAACTATACAAAAGGAGCTGGAGTTGAAGATGGTTATAATAGTGAAGAACGAACAAATAAGATGAAAAAAAAAGAGGAGTAGAAGCAGCAACTGTAGCAGTAAATATTAATAACGTTGGCGAAGCAAGAAATAAATATAAGGGAAAACCACTCATTATAATGGTAACATTTGTAGAGGTTGATATAATAGACGAGATGCGTGTGGGGCAGCGTATGGTGTGTGTGTGTGTGTGTGTGTGTTCACCACAGCCTCATCACGAGTTGAACTCCCAGTCGCCAGCAAGAACCCTCCCGATTAGAGCAAGGCTCATTAGTCGATCTCTGGGTACTGCCAGGACCTCACACACTACGCACCTCGTTCTCCTTGCTCAATGGGGAACAGTAACCACTCCTAGTCAACGGAAAAATCCCGGCCTGAGCTGGTTTCGAACCTCTGCCTGCCACGCCGCGAAATCTGGCAGTGCAGCGCTTTAACCGACTGAGCTATCGGAGCAGCTTATGTGTGTGTGTGTGTGTGTGTGTGTGTGTGTGTGTGTGTGTGTGTGTGTTCGTCTCCAAGCCCACTCCCCCAGCCTTTCCGTCATAATTCCGCCTTTCTTGCGAGAGTCCTCATCTTCATATCCTTAATCCATGCTTAGTGTTGCGTCTGACGTCAGCGGCTATACCGGCTTAACAATTAGATCTGCGTCTCGTCACTGTATTAAAGTTGCAGAGGGGTCTGTTTTTTTGTTCGATGTATAAGTTGTATGTTTCGACATGTCTAGAATAGCTTCAGATCAGCCCGAGACATCAATGGGGCCGTGAGCGTTAATTTCAAGAGAAGACATTTTTACTATTATCTCTGTTACCTTTCCAGAATCTTAAGATACGTCTCAACGAATCGTAGAAAGTTATTGCATTTTTGGAGACAATATCGCAAGGAAATATTAAATTCTCCAAAAAGGGGAAATGCTTGTCTGCTTCTGCGAATGAGGTTTGATAAAAAATAAACGTTTTGATAATTGTCACCATGTGTAGTAGTATTACTGGATATTGGACACATACTTTGTTTAGCTTCTTTAATATTAATCCTTGTAACATGTACAGACTTGTTCCAACGTTTTTGCCATTGACAGAAGTGTCGCCGGGACTCTGTTTAGTGGTGCTCCTCAGGACATTAGTCGGTTTTGATTGGCTGTGTGAAATCGTGTCAAAACTCTGTCCTTTCATCACTTGATTTAGTTTGGGATCCATCCAGGAGTTGGAGTGTGAAGAGAGTAAAAATGTCTGCATAATGGGGGACTTTAATTATAGGAATATAGACTGGGAAGACCTAGTGGGTGACCTGGAAGCCGATGATTTTCTTGAAGTTATACAAGATAATTTCCTTGAGCAGGTAGTTACTGAGCCTACCAGAGGAGGTAACATATTAGACTTAGTCCTAACTAATAATGGAAACTTGCTACGTGAGTTGGAGGTGGGCGGAGAGCAAGGAAATAGTGACCACCATAGGTGGGCACGATAACAGAAAACCTTATTCCCGATACCCGATAACTGATAATGGAAAACCTTATCTGTGATAACCGATATTCGTTAACTGGAGACACAAATATAGGCGATAACCGATACCCGATACCCGATACCCAATATAAATCCACAATTTCGATACTAGCTAGCGATAAATCCGATGAGCGAAAACGATACTATATTGATATTTCAAATAAAAAAAACATAGATGAATTCAATTTTTCATGATCTATATTTTTCAAAACTTACAAAACCTGAAAACCACACGTTGACTCGTACATATGGACGGTAATACTAGAAACACCTGAACCGGTGTTGCGTTATTTGGCGTTCCCACCGTCAAAAGCTGGAGCTTTTGTTTACAAACACTGGTCTCTCGTGAACTGGCCCATCTCTACTCATTCAGTTATTCTGAATTATCACCATTAACACTTTAAGTCACTTCAGTAAAGAAGCACTGAAGCACTGGGAACCGGAACACTGGTACTCACTCCGTCACTCGAGTTACTGAGAGGCCACGCGCCACGCCGCCATGTGGTAACACAAGCCGCTGGTTTCTGTTTGCGCTCTTTACAACGGGATCACAGATTTCAGGCAGTGAATAATAATTTTTTGGACAATGCTAAATGATTTTTCTCTCTGATATAGTGTTTTTTGAGTCTAGCAAAAATAAATAACCTTTTATTTTAATGTTGTGATCTAAGTATGAAATATCTTCACCGAACATATTTCATATCCTGGTTTTTTTCATACAACACCGGGCGCCCGGGCCACGCATGCGCAGTAGGGAGGAGACAACATTGTTTTTCTGAGAGGCGGAAAAATGTAGTGATTATCGCTAGTTTGGTTACAAAAGTAACGAAGATACCGATATTTATATAAATAAGTAGCGGATGGCCAATAACCCGATTTTGTTACCAGCGATAAAGTATCGCGATAACTTATCGCGATAACGCCCAGCTATGGACTGACCACAGAACGGTTCGTTTTAGCTTAGACTGGGTGGTAACCCGGGAAGAGTAAATTACGAGGGGCTTCGAAGACATCTTGAAGGGGTAAACTGGGACAATTTAGGGATTCATGAGGGCCAGAACTGTGGGTTGGAGAGCCAAGAGAACCAGGTAGAAATGTCTTACAATAATTTATTTAGAGTAATAGTAGAGGGGCAAGGACAGCATATACCACAGCGAAAACTTTAAAAAAAAAAAAAATGACCCTAAGTGGATGACTCGTGGACTAAAACACGAGATAGGGTTAAAGAAGGGAATTTATCAGAAAATAAAGAATGGTGAAACACATCTCAGGGGGGAGCCGGTATGTCGAACTATCTAGATTAGTGAAGAAAAACACCAAAATAGCAAAAAGGAACTATGAGATCAAAGTAGCAAATGAGGGAAAAAGTAATCCCAAGGGCTTCTTGCAGATGTATAGAACAAAAACAAAGGAGAAAATTGGACCGCTGAAAGCAAACACAGGCGAGCTAGTAGAAAATTACGAAAATATGAGCGCATTGTTGAACGACTACCTCCTTTCAGTATTCACACAGGAGGATCGAACGATTATTCCGGAAAGGGTTCAGGTGTACGAGGGCGGGGATGGCGATAAATTGAGGGATATAATCATTACCAGGCAAGTAGTTCAGGATGAGATAAATAAGCTTAAGAAGAATAAGTCGCCAGGTCATGACGGGATATTTCCGAGGGCATTAAATTAATTTAGCAATGTACTCAGTGACCCACTAACCGACATCTTTAAAATGTCGGTAAATACTGGTTATGTGCCCAGCCTATGGGAAGTAGCTAATGAGACGCCGATTTTCAAAAAGGGGGACAGGTTAGCTGCTTCAAACTATCGCCCAATTAGCTTAACATCGGTTATAGGCAAGATGCTGGAGTCCATAATAGCCAGGAACATTCGGGAGCATCTAGAGAAACAGCTTAATTCACGATTCGCAGCATGGGATCACGAAAGGTAGGTCATGCCTCACCAATCTCTTGTCCTTCTACAATAAAGTATTTGAGGTGGTAGACAGAGATGAAAATGATGATGTAATCTATCTTGATTTTAGTAAAGCGTTTGACAAAGCTCCTTACCAACGACTATTGCTTAAATTACAGGCTCATGGAGTAGAGGGTAAAGTTTTGAACTGGGTCAAGGCGTGGCTTAGCAATAGGAAGCAAAGAGTGCAAATCAATGGTAAAAGATCTGACTGGGGATGTGTTACGAGTGGGGTCCCACAAGGTTCGGTATTAGGTCCACTTTTGTTTATTATTTATATCAATGACTTAGATACAGGAATTAGTAGTGATGTCAGTAAGTTTGCAGATGATACCAAGATCAGTAGAGTAATTGTGTCGGATCAGGACGCTAGTATTCTCCAGGATGAACTAAACAGATTGTATGACTAGGCGTATAAATGGCAAATGGAGTTCAATGTAGGGAAGTGCAGTATTCTGGGTGTTGGTAGGAACAACCCCTCACATAACTATTGCTTAAATGACACTCTCATAAGCAGGTCTGGGTGCGAGAGGGATTTAGGGGTCTTAGTGAGCTCTGATCTCCGTCCAAGGGCACAATGCATTCAAGCTAGAAATCGAGCAAATAGGGTACTGGGATTTATTTCAAGGAGCGTAAGCAACAGAAGCGCCGAAGTCTTCCTTAAACTATATTTAGCATTAGTTAGACCTCATCTTGACTATGCGGTTCAGTTCTGGTCACCTTACTATAGAATGGATATCAAAATGTTAGAATCGGTGCAGAGGAGGATGACTAAGATGATTCAGGGGTTGAGAAACTTGCCATACGAGGAAAGACTCAAACAGTTAAACTTGCATTCTCTAGAAAGGCGAAGGGTGCGTGGAGACATGATCGAGGTTTATAAATGGATGAAGGGCTTTAATAAGGGGGATATTCATAAGGTTTTGTTGGTAAGAGAACCGGGTAGGACACGAAGTAATGGGTTTGAACTGGATAAATTCAGATTCAACAGGGACATAGGCAAAAATTGGTTTACTAACAGAGTGGTGGATGAGTGGAATAGGCTTAGCAGTCACGTGGTGAGTGTCAATACAATTGTCACATTCAAAAATAGATTAGATAAATTCATGGACAGCGATATTAGGTGGGGTTAGATACACGGGAGCTTAGGGTCAAAGGAACTGCCTCGTACAGGCCTACCGGCCTCTTGCAGACTCCTACGTTCTTATGTTCTTATGTGGATGAGCGCAAAAGAATGGTTAATGGGTACACAGATAGATAGGTAGATAGATAAGGAAAAGACAAAGAGCGTGTATAGAAGAGTGCAGTCGTTTTAATGTTAGGGCAGGAGGACACTTATTATGTGACACAAACGACAGTAACGAGCAGAGAAGGAGACCAACAAGGTGTGACTAAGGAGGGTGCGCAGCCTTTCTTCACTGCAGATCAGACCTATCTCAAATAACGACGTTTCAATTTCCTCGCTCCGTCATTCCCATGAGATTCTCAATTAACGCTCGGCGGATGGTCACGGAAAAAATGGGTTGGCATCAGGGTTGGTGATTTTTTTGATTTGAAAAAAAAAAAGTCAGGATTTTTTAAATCAGATTTTTTTTTATATATAAATCAGATTTTTTTATTTTATTAATCAGCATAAAAAATATTGGAAAGATATATACTATATATATATATATATATATATATATATATATATATATATATATATATATATATATATATATATATATATATATATATATATATATATATATATATATATATATATATATATATATATATATATATATATATATATATATATATATATATATATATATATATATATATATATATATATATTCTATACATTAGTTTAAAACACATTTTGGAGTGTTTTTACAGCATGTTGCATCATCTCTCACTTGGTTACAATGTGTTTGAACCTGTCAAGCAGCCCAGTAGCCACTGACCAGGATTGCATCATCTCTCTCAGGCTCTGTTCTGATTCGCTTACATCATGTTAGGACATAGCCGGACTTGTGCCACTGTGTAGTAGTTTGACTGTTTTGGTGTTACAGGTCAGCCACTCATTCCTGAGCTAACAGCAAGAGCGTAGAGATGTCACTGACTACAAGGATTAATGTATCTGGTAGGAAGAGTGATCCAGTGTGGGAACATTTTAACAGAATTCCTTCAAAGTCTGGGAAATCATGGAGAGCTATATGCAAACAGTGTGAACTGGAGTTAGCAAGACTGAATGGAACCAAATTTATTGTCATAAGAATTAAAAACCGTATTTTTTAAAGATTTTGAATTTCTATTTCAAAGAATTTTTATGAACTACTTTCAACGAAGTGTATCATTATTTTTCAAAGGCTGCTTTTACAGTCTAAATTCAATGTGCTTTTGTTTTAAATACAGGCCATAATAATTTTCTTTTTCAAATTCATTACTTCAGGAAATAAGTACAGTTCATTATAAGTAAACCTCTTTGATTTCCTTTATTTAATAACATGTGGAATTTTTTGTTATACTGTATTGTAAAAGGAAGTGCTTTAATATTCTACTCCTCAGAAATAAGTACAGTTCATTACAAGTAAAACCCTTTGATTTAATTTTTTAATGGAATGTGGAAATTTTTGTTGTATTGTAAAAGGAAGCTTTTAGTGTTCTATTCCTCAGGAATATATAAAGCAGGTGTAAGTATGTTTTTTTTTCTTCATATTTTTCCTTTACATTCCCTGTTGGTTTGGGCAGAAGTAAATATTGATTTAAATCAACGATTTAAAAAAAAATCATTTGATTTAAATCTTGATTTAAATCACTGATTTAAATCATCATGATTTAAATCGGCCAACCCTGGTTGGCATGAATATTTACTCCCCCTCCACACACACACTCACCTGGCGTTCATCCAGTAGTAGATAACGGGGTTGATCATCGCGTTGGCCATGGCGAGCCAGTAGCAGGTGAGGTAGACGTGCTGGATGTGGGCCGTGTCCAGTACCGCCGCGTTGTGGTATGTGTAGAGGAAGAACGCCTGTTGGGGCAGCCAGCACACCGCAAACACCGCCACGATGACTAGGAACATCTTCACCACCTGAGGCGACGCGAAGACTGGTGAAGTGTGTGTGTGTGTGTGTGTGTGTGTGTGTGTGTGTGTGTGTGTGTGTGTGTGTGTACTTGTAACATCATCACAACTTTCGGTGTTAATGGGATTTTATTTCTGCTTCTGAAATGACAAAAGAACCCAAATAAATCCCACATGTTTGTTTTTTTAAATTATTATCGCTTGTCTGTACATTATCATCTCTCGCCTCAGACACCGTTTTCTCATTCGATATGTTAACCTCGTCCCCTACGTAAGTGTCATTCCGTAACCTCATTCGAAAAGCATCCTGTTGGTCGTGCTACGTCCCTCTTCTCACTCCTTTCCCAGCGAACATCTTCATTTATCATTAAGAGTATAGTTTGGATGCCTTTGATCACCCCTCCGATCCATGTCGCCTGCAATTAATTTTCTGTTATTTTCTTTCCATTCGCCGTTGCATGAACTCTTTCTACTCTAATATCCCATCACTGTCTGTGCTTTCTCCGTATCCCCAGTAAGGTAACTCGTAATTTTGAAAACTTACATTGCCCCATTTCTACCTATAGAGAATCATTTATCGTTACGCCCGACAATATTCACCAGAAAATTATTGCCACTACAGTATGTAAGTGTTTCGTTGTCCCGTTAATCCGTCCCCACGCCGCACGGCCCCGCGAGCATAGATCATCGACCTGCAGCTTGGGATCCCGCCCAAACACTAATGGCCCTCTTGTCACCCAGATCGAAGAGCTGGTTTGGGAGGAGAGGCAAACACCTGCTGGAGACTTGTTGCCCTAATAAGTCCTACTTGTTCCCCCTCCGCAGTTCCCAGTGCACGCACGTGGAATAATAAGACTCTCAAGAAGTCATGAGGCGCGCACACACACACACACACACACACACACACACACACACACACACACACACACACAGTCACATACACAAACACACGCTATCATATATATATATATATATATACATATATATATATATATATATATATATATATATATATATATATATATATATATATATATATATATATATATATATATATATATATATATATATATATATATAGAGAGAGAGAGAGAGAGAGAGAGAGAGAGAGAGAGAGAGAGAGAGCAGCTGGTTGAGCACCCTACACGTATTCCCGACCGTCTTGGAGACAGGCCCAACATTCTAGACCTCTAATCCTTCTGCTTACTCTGTCAAACTGTTCTCTCCGTTAGGCTCCTCCGATCATAACCTTATTTCTGTTTCCTGTCCTATCGCTCCTGTACATCCTTTGGACCCACCGAAGAGGCGATGCTTCTGGCATTTTGCTTCAGCTCGGAGGTACGACCTGAGGATGTACGTTTCCGATTTCCCGTGGAATGATTACTGCTTTCAGGAGAGAGACCCCTCTGTGTGTGCCCAGCGCATCTCAGAGGTGATTGTCTCTGGAATGGAGGCATACATTCCACGATTTTTCTCTACTCCTCATGCTAAAAAGCCTTGGTTTAATCATGCTTGTTCTCGTGCTATTAAAGATAGAGAGGCAGCTCACAAAAGGTTCCAGACCCTTCGAACTCCCGCTAACTATGACCTTTACATTTCAGCCCGGAATCGTGCCAAATCTATTCTCCGACTTACCAAAACTTCTTTTATCAATAGAAAATGTCAACACCTTGCTTCTTCTAATTCTTCCCGTGACTTCTGGCATCTAGCCAAAAATATCTCCTCCAATTTCACTTCTTCCTCTTTCCCTCCTTTCCTTAACCCTGACGGCAGCACTGCCGTCTCATCTGTCTCTGAGGCTGAACTCTTCGCTCAAACTTTCTGTAAGAACTCCACCTTGGACGATTCTGGGCATATTCCTCCTACTCATCCCTCCTCTGACTCCTTTATGCCTGTTAATAAGATTCTTTCAAATGATATTTTCTATGCCCTCTCTGGCCTCAACTCTCAGAAGGCTTATGGGCCTGATGGAGTGCCTTCTATTGTCCTTAAAAACTGTGCTTCCGTGCTGACACCCTGCCTGGTCTAACTGTTTCGTCTCTGCCTATCAACATCTACCTTTCCTTCCTGCTGGAAGTATGCCTTTGTACAGCCTGTGCCTAAGAAGGGTGACCGTTCCAATCCCTCAAACAACCGCCCTATAGCTTTACTTTCCTGTCTATCTAAAGCTTTTGAATCAATCCTTAACCGGAAGATTCAAAAGCACCTTTCCACTTCTAACCTTCTATCTGATCGCCAGTATGGGTTCCGCAAGGGGCGTTCCACTGGCGATCTTCTTGCTCTTTTAACTGACTCTTGGTCATCTTCTTATAGACGTTTCGGTGAAACTTTCTCTGTTGCGCTAGACATATCGAAAGCCTTCGATTGAGTCTGGCACAAGTCTTTGCTTTCTAAACTGCCCTCTTTCGGATTCTATCCCTCCCTCTGTTCCTTTATCTCCAGTTTCCTTTCCGGGCGTTCTATCTCTGCGGTGGTAGACGGTCACTGTTCTTCCCCTAAAGTATCAACAGTGGTGTTCCACAGGGCTCTGTCCTATCACCCACTCTCTTCCTGTTATTCATCAATGATCTTCTTTCCATAACAAACTGTCCTGTCCACTCATACGCCGACGACTCCACTCTGCATTATTCAACTTCTTTCAATAGAAGACCCTCTCAACATGAAGTACACGACTCCAGACTGGAAGCTGCAGAACGCTTAACCTCAGACCTTGCTATCATTTCCGATTGGGGCAGAAGGAACCTTGTGTCCTTTAAAGCCTCAAAAACTCAATTTCTCCACCTATCAACTCGACACAATCTTCCAAACACCTATCCCCTATTCTTCGACAACACTCAGCTATCACCATCTTCAACACTAAACATCCTCGGTCTATCCTTAACTCAAAATCTCAACTGGAAACTTCACATCTCCTCTCTCGCTAAATCAGCTTCCTCGAGGTTGGGCGTTCTGTATCGTCTCCGCCAGTTCTTCTCCCCCGCCCAGTTGCTATCCATATACAGCGGCCTTGTCCGCCCTCGTATGGAGTATGCATCTCACGTGTGGGGTGGCTCCACTCACACAGCTCTTCTGGACAGAGTGGAGTCTAAGGCTCTTCGTCTAATCAGCTCTCCTCCTCCTACTGATAGTCTTCTACCTCTTAAATTCCGTAGCGATGTTGCCTCTCTTTCTATCTTCTATCGATATTTCCACGTTGACGGCTCTTCTGAACTTGCTAACTGCATGCCTCCCTCCCTCCCTCGACCCCGCTGCACACGACTTTCTACTCTTGCTCATCCCTATACCGTCCAAACCCCTTATGCAAGAGTTAACCAGCATCTTCACTCTTTCATCCCTCACGCTGGTAAACTCTGGAACAATCTTCCTTCATCTGTATTTCCTCCTGCCTACGACTTGAACGCTTTCAAGAGAAGGGTATCAGGACACCTCTCCTCCCGAAATTGACCTCTGTTTTGGCCACCTCTTTTGATTCTTTTTTAGCAGCAGCGAGTAGCGGGCTTTTTTTTTTTATTATTGTTTCCTTTTTTTTTGTGCCCTTGAGCTGCCTCCTTTGTTGTAAAAAAATATATATATATGTATATATATATATATATATATATATATATATATATATATATATATATATATATATATATATATATATATATATATATATATATATATATATATATATATATATATATATATATATATATATATATATATATATATATATATATATATATATATATATATATATATATATATATATATATATATATATATATATATATATATATATATATATATATATATATATATATATATATATATATATATATATATATATATATATATATATATATATATATATATATATATATATATATATATATATATATATATATATATATATATATATATATATATATATATATATATATATATATATATATATATATATATATATATATATATATATATATATTTTAGAGAGTTGGCTCCGGAACTTATTACATACCAGCATGAAGCAGCTTAGAAGGATTAAGAAATAAAAGCAATTAAACAGAATTCGGGGACGATTTGGCACGTTCATTTGTTTTCACTGAAAGAGCAATATGGTGCGTGCACTTTTTTTTTTGTGTGTGTGTGTGTTTGTTCAAGTTTTGGTCTATATCATTTTACCGAAAAAATATGTATTGAGTGAGAGGGCAAGCTTGAAAAAACGTATTTTTGATTGGCTGGAAAGAAAAAGAAAACTTTTTATTCTTAAAAACAAAACAAAGGTGCAAGGTTATCCTGAAACAAAAGATCCCACACATAAAATATAAAACTACACTGGATGAAACATTAAGAAAAAATAAAATAAACTCGGAAATATTTATTATCCGCTTGTCGTTTCTACATCTTTTCTTTGGGTGAAATGTGTCTGGATAGTTAATTAGTATCGAGGTCTCTCTCTCTCTCTCTCTCTCTCTCTCTCTCTCTCTCTCTCTCTCTCTCTCTCTCTCTCTCTCTCTCTCTCTCTCTCTCTCTCTCTCTCTCTCTCTCTCTCTCTCTCTCTCTCTCTCTCTCTCTCTCTCTCTCTCTCTCTCTCTCTCTCTCTCTCTCTCTCTCTCTCTCTCTCTCTCTCTCTCTCGACATTTTTCCTTTTTCCAGTTCTATGATCATGTCTGCCCACACTGCTTAAAATAGGAACAATGTGGTGCATATCCCTTTCCTGTTCCTTTTTAATCTGTCACCGTTTTTTACTTCCTCCAAACTTCCCTTCAAAGCCTCAGTGATACTTCAGCAATATTGAGCTCCCCCATCCCTTCCTTCTCTTTTTTTTATGTGTTCGGTTTCAATATTCTATTCTTGAGTGACTTCTCTATTAAATGTCAGTTCTGTTCTGTCAGCGCTAGTCATTCTGTTAAGGAAGAAGGAACAGAGACAGAGTTGAGAAAGGAGGAGTTTATAAAGCAAGGAGGAAAAGGAAAGCAGAAGGGGAAAGGTGGAGTATCACAAGAAAGGGAACGTCGGAAAAGAAAGACAGACTGTTTTTTTTTTTTTTTAATAAAAGAAGGGAAGAGATAGAGAAACGGAAGAGAAACGTTTATATTTGGTAAAAGGAAAGGAGGAGTAGGAGAAAGGAGAGAAGCAAGAAAATGGAAGACTCTTTGACCACCACAACAAGTGAAACTCGGCACCCTTCATAGGTCGTTGGACAACTACTCAAGGTTAATCCTTGAAACCCAGAAACTCCATTATGTTTTTTTAATTCTATTCATCCGCTCGTTCTCACTAGATAACTTTTTTCCCGATGAGCCTTCATGCTGTCGTGTTTGAAAGCTTAATTGTCGCTAGTTTGTAAGTTATGGTTCCAGTCTTTGTTTTAAGAGGGGCCATTCAACCAGCTCAGTCACCACGCCCTTTTTCTCCTTATTTTTTGTTTGTTTGTTTGACAGAATTGGAAGCAGTCAAGGAGATATATAACAAACTGGATAATAAAGCCCGCAATACTAATGCTTCTTAACAGTATAAATGATACAGAATTAGGAAATTATAATTCAGAAACGGTTCGAGACGTGCCTTGATTCAGTATGTTAGTTTTTGTTCCATTTGATTGTCTTATGGGAAGGCCGCCCACTGTACCCACCTAGGTAAATAGATACATTTATTGACAACAACTTACACTGAAAATATACTGATTAAAAAGTGCAGTGTAGCGAAAGTACTGGCAGTTTTGTTCCATGAAGATAATAAATACATTAGAGTTAAGTCGAATAAGAAATACATATTTTTCATACTTCAATTGATTATAGGAGTTAATCAGAATTAATGGAAGGCTGTTCAGCTTACCCACCGACTTAATCTTTTATAACAGTTCAACAAAAAATGCGACTCGAATGAAATGAAAAAGAGACAAATTGTAATAATTATGAAAGAACTCCTTGCAGTCTCTCGAGTCCCTTCTCCATAACTTTAAAAATTATGCTTGCATCCATTATCCGAAAATTCCAGCATCTCCTTTTTTTCCCCTTCCCTTCCTTGCAGACACTTAATAATGTTGCAATCCATTCCTTCCTCCGTCTCATATAATGCTATTTCCTCACCTTGCTTCCACGCACCTCCGCAAGGCATTCCCCACTGCATGTTTCACACCCTACACCACGCCTTTCATCCTTCCTTCCCTTGCCTTCATGTACCTCCTCTCTCTCTCTCTCTCTCTCTCTCTCTCTCTCTCTCTCTCTCTCTCTCTCTCTCTCTCTCTCTCTCTCTCTCTCTCTCTCTCTCTCTCTCTCTCTCTCTCTCTCTCTCTCTCTCTCTCTCTCTCTCTCTCTCTCTCTCTCTCTCTCTCTCTCTCTCTCTCTCTCTCTCTCTCTCTCTCTTTTATTTAAACAGGGCTTACAGAAGATTGTGCTAAAGTTGAAGGTTTTAAGCTTCATCTATCTATAGCTACATACAAGACACATTGAATTACTGCCTAGAAGTCCTAATCCAGCTGTTCACCTCCCGCTTGAAGACTTGAAGTGACGCGCGATGGTGGAGGTCGGTGTGGCGAACAACCTGGTTCCACAGGCGGCTGTAGCGGGGCTGGAAGGAGGGGAAGTGGTGTTCTGTCCTGGAGAAGGGTACAGCCGCTTGTTCCTGTCTGTGGGGTGCTGCTCGGGTGGAGTGTATGGGGGTTGGGGGTGCGGGGAGCTTGAGAGCTTGCAGGTGGGGTGTGTTTAGGTTGTGTGCCTTGAACATTACACACAGGCCTGCCACATCCCTGCGCTCCTGGAGAGGTTGCAGGGAGCCACGCGCGTGCTGAGGACCTGTGCGCTGTATCAGACGCTGGGCTCTGGCCTGGACACGATCCAGCGTTGCAAGGTAGGATGGAGGGCAGGAGGACCAGGCGAGGGGGGAGTACTCCATGAGGGGGCGTACTTGTGCCTTGTAGAGCACCTCAGTCCCTTTGGCGTCAAGTAGATGGGAGATGCGCAGTACACAGCTGAGTTTCCATGCTGCATTTTTTGATATTTTCTTAGCATGGTTGGTGAAGGAGAGTCCCGCGTCGAACTCCACTCTGAGAATGGAGATGGAGTCTTGAAGGGGTAGCGTTTTCCCCTCCAGTTGTATCCCCGACCCGGCTAGATTGTTGATATCTCGCCTGCGGGATATTATCATTGCTTGTGTTTTTTCAGGGGCCAAGGTGACTTGCCAGCAGCCGCTCCAGGCGATAATTTTGTCGAGTGCCATGTTGATGCGACACACTGTGCCTTGCCAGTCCTGTCTGTCGCTAGTGAAGGCAAGGGTGCAGTCGTCAGCGTACGCCTGGGCCTCAGGGATGAGCTGGAGAATGTCATTGAAATAAACATTCCATAGTAGAGGCCCTAGTACGCTGCCCTGGGGCACGCTTGCATTGATGGGGTGCTGGCTTGAGGTGTGGCCGTTAATCACCACCTGTAACGCCCTGTCCTGGAGGTAGTCCCCAATGAGTTGCAGGAGGGCGCCTCGCACACCTAGGCTCTTCAGCTTGGCGATGAGGCCTTGGTGCCAAACCCTGTCGAAGGCTCCGGCTATGTCAAGAGCCACGACGAAGGTGTCGAGTCCCCTGTCCAGCGAGTGGTTCCATGAGGCAGAGTTAAGGAGCAGCAGGTCTGCAGCAGATCTTCCCTGCCGGAAGCCGAATTGCTTGGAGTTGAGGAGATGGTGGGCATCGAGGAAGGCCGTGAGTTTGGTTGTTATGAGGGACTCCATGATTTTCCCAACAGTGGAGAGGAGGGATACTGGGCGGTAGTTCTTTGGGTCCTGTTTGCCTTTTTTCTTGTATATGGCCACCACTCTTGCTTTCTTCCAAAGTGTGGGCCACTTGGAGGTGGAAAGAATGTTATTGAAGATGGTGGTAAGTGGTAGGGCAAGCTGGCCAGCGCATTTTTTTAGCAGGTGAGGGCTGATGTTTTCAGGCCCTAGGGCTTTCTTGGGGTCTATTTGCAGCAGCAGATTTTTCACCTCCTCTGTGGTGACAGTGAGACTCTCCAGAGAGGCCCTGGTGAGGGATGGCAGCTTCGGGGGGGCGTAGAGGGGATCAGGTACTGACATTTTGGAAGAGAAGTGGGCCGCCAGTAGCTCCGTCTTGTCTTTGTCGCGCATAGCCACTGACCCATCTGGCCTGACGAAGGGTGGGATGGCGTTATCGGCTAAAAGGCCTTGTTTTTGTTTCACTCCACTCCACCACTCCTTGCTACCCACAGACTGGCGGCTGAGCTTGGTCTTCATTACCTCCTTCCAGCGTTGTATAGCCTATTTTTGCACCCGGCTCATGTTCATGTCTTCGAACTGCCTTGCCACCAAGTACTGATTCATTAGTAGTAAAGGGGCAAGAACAGCATATACCACAGCGAACACTTAGAAAAGAAAACAATGATCCTAAGTGGATGACTCGTGGACTAAAACACGAGATTGGGTTAAAGAAGGGAATTTATCAGAAAATAAAGAATGGGGAAACACATCTCAGGGGCCGGTACGTCGAACTATCTAGATTAGTTAAGAAAAACACCAGGATAGCAAAAAAGAACTATGAGATCAAAGTAGCAAATGAGGCGAAAAGTAATCCTAAGGGCTTCTTTCAGATGTATAGAACAAAAACACGGGAGAAAATTGGACCGCTGAAAACAAACACAGGGGAGCTAGTAGAAAATTACGAAAATATGAGCACATTGTTGAACGACTACTTCCTTTCAGTATTCACACAGGAGGATCGAACGACTATACCGGAAAGAGTTCAGGTGTACGAGGGCGGGGATGGCGATAAATTGAGGGATATAATCATTACCAGGCAAGTAGTTCAGGATGAGATAGATAAGCTTAAGAAGAACAAGTCGCCAGGTCCTGACGGGATATTTCCGAGGGTATTAAAGGAGTTAGGTGATATAATCAGTGACCCACTAACCGACATCTTTAAGATGTCGGTAAATACTGGCTATGTGCCGAGCCTATGGAAAGTAGCTAATGTGACGCCGATTTTTAAAAAGGGGGACAGGTCAGTTGCTTCAAACTATCGCCCATTTAGCTTAACATCGGTTATAGGGAAGATGCTGGAGTCCATAATAGCCAGGAACATTCGGGAGCATTTAGAGAAACGTAGCTTAATTCACGACTCGCAGCATGGGTTCACAAAAGGTAGGTCGTGCCTCACCAATCTCTTGTCCTTCTACAATAAAGTATTTGAGGCGGTTGACAGAGATGAAAATTATGATGCAATCTATCTTGATTTTAGTAAAGCGTTTGACAAAGTTCCTCACCAACGACTGTTGCTTAAATTACAGGCTCACGGAGTATAGGGTAAAGTTTTGAACTGGGTCAAGGCGTGGCTTAGCAATAGGAAGCAAAGAGTGCAAATCAATGGTAAAAGATCTGACTGGGGATGTGTTACGAGTGGGGTCCCACAAGGCTCGGTATTAGGTCCACTTTTGTTTATTATTTATATCAATGACTTAGACACAGGAATTAGTAGTGATGTTAGTAAATTTGCAGATGATACCAAGATCGGTAGAGTAATTGAGTCGGATCAGGACGCTAGTCGGGGCTGGGCGGATAAATGGCAGATGGAGTTCAATGTAGGGAAGTGCAGTATTCTGAGTGTAGGTAGGAACAACCCCTCACATAACTATTGCTTAAATGACACTCTCATAAGTAGGTCTGGGTGCGAGAGGGATTTAGGGGTCTTAGTGAGCTCTGATCCCCGTCCAAGGGCACAATGCATTCAAGCTAGAAATCGAGCTAATAGGGTACTGGGATTTATTTCAAGGAGCGTAAGCAACAGAAGCCCCGAAGTCTTCCTCAAACTATATTTAGCATTAGTTAGACCTCATCTTGACTATGCGGTTCAGTTCTGGTCACCCTACTATAGAATGGATATCAAAATGTTAGAATCGGTGCAGAGGAGGATGACTAAGATGATTCAGGGGTTGAGAAACTTGCCATACGAGGAAAGACTCAAACAGTTAAACTTGCATTCTCTAGAAAGGCGAAGGGTGCGTGGAGACATGATCGAGGTTTATAAATGGATGAAGGGCTTTAATAAGGGAGACATTCATAAGGTTTTGTTGGTAAGAGAACCGGGTAGGACACGAAGTAACGGGTTTAAACTGGATAAATTCAGATTCAACAGGGACATAGGCAAAAATTGGTTTACTAACAGGGTGGTGGATGAGTGGAATAGGCTTAGCAGTCATGTGGTGAGTGCCAATACAATTGTCACATTCAAAAATAGACTAGATAAATTCATGGACAGCGATATTAGGTGGGGTTAGATACACGGGAGCTTAGGGTCAAAGGAGCTGCCTCGTACAGGCCTACCGGCCTCTTGCAGACTCCTGCGTTTTTATGTTCTTATGTTCTTATGTCCCCCACCACAATGAGATGTTTGCAGGAATGCTGGAGCAGAAGGGTGTCGAGATTTGTGTGGAGGAAGTGGATGGGGTCGCTCCCCTGCCACTGTGGCCGGTAGCATACACAGAGCAGGATGGAGTCGCGTTGTCTTGTCCACAGCCTGAAGAATGCCATTTCGAGGTGGCGTTCCATGTCGACATCGAGGGCCTCCACAGCAAGACCGTCACGGAAGCAGACTGCGATTCCCCCGAAGGTACCGTGGGCTCGGTCTCTTCGGTGCCATCTAGAGTACCCTTGAATATACCCAAAGCTGGCGGGAATGGTGGGATTGAGAAAGGTCTCCACTGTGGCTATGGTGTCTGGGGATTGCGGGATAACATAAGAGTGTGTTAGATCTTCTATGTTAGTTTGGAGGCCTCTGATGTTAGTAGACATAATCGTCAGTTTCTCTTGGAAGGCTGGGTCGGCCGGCATAATTCCAAGGTGTGTAGGGGTGTTGAGAGGGATGAGGTGCTTGGCGCTGAGACGCTTGGTAACTGGGGAGAGGAGGCTGTGAGAGGTGCTTGTTTAGTGTCTCGATGAGGAGGGAGGTGACGGCAGCTGCTCGGACAACTGGCGGTAGATCTTTTCGTGCCTTTCTTGGGCATGGGAGGCACGGCAGTTAGCTGTGGTGTGACCTTCACGGTAGCAGTAGTCGCACCAGCTTAGCCAGCGGCAGGTGCCTCTAGTATGGCCACTCCTCTTGCAATGGTTGCAAAATTCTTTGGGAGTGGTCCTACTAGGGGAGGGCAGGGACAGGAGTGGAACAGGGTGTGGGCGCAAGGAGGTATAGGTGTTCCTGGGGCGGCTGTGGCGAGGTGTTCTGAGGGGAGGACGATGACTTTGTCGCCGGGCGGGACTCTTGTTCCTCCGTGTGTCAGCGGTGTCTATGCCTTGGGGAGTGGGCAGGTTCTGGGCGTGACTTCTTCGCTTGCGATGGTCGTCTGAGCTCTGACCGCTCGGTGCTGAGGACCGGGGATTGGCCTGAGAGTCAGGCATAGTGTTGATGGGTATGGATGAGGAATTGGATGATGGGTACTCTTCCCTTGTGATGGTGGCTGCTGTGTTCTTGGGTACAGCGCCTGATGATATTTGGGTGTTTATTACGGATGTATCTCTGGGCGGGTCAACTGAGCTTGAGGGTGGGTTGAGTTGAGGTTTGAATGTGTGAGGGGTTGATGCCTCAGCGGTGACAGGGGCAGGTCTTGAGGGGTTTGGGAGGGTATCAGGTAAATCACTTTGAGTAGCGGTGGAGACGGTGCCAGTGGAGGCTTTCTGGAGCTGACGCGGCTTGCCTGAGGTCCACCAGTCGTTTGCTCCGCGGTGGTGGGCGACGTGGTGCTTCCAATCCTTGTCAATGCTGTGTCCTCGGGCAGAGCAGGATGTGCTGGTGACGGTGAGGTTATTGAAGCTGCTCTGTGTGGCCGCGATGTAGTCGATGAAGTTCAGGATGGTTACTACCGCGTCACGGTTGTCAGCAATGTTTTCGGCGGTTTTGTCGAAAGAGGCGAAGGTGGACTTGTACCTCCTGTTCTCCTTCCTAAGCTGCTTGATGATGTTAACCAGCTCGCCGCTCTCAAGTTGGTGAAGTTCTGCGTCCTCTTCAGAGGCGGAAGGAGTGGGGCAGAGGAGATGATCTTGATTGCTGTTCAGGTAGATCACGGAGTCAGGGATGCCCAGGTGTTGTCTCAGGGAGTCGACGGCCTCACAACTGAAGTGCTCTTGGGTGTTGAGGAGGCAGTGAGGGTGGCACACGTTTGGGCAGTCAGGAGTGCAGCAGCGGACGGACGGCTTGTTAATTACTGTCTTCCCGCAAAAAGCACACCATTCGCCTGGTTCGTAGCCACATAAACCTGTAGGGCGCGCTATCAGTAAGTGATGTGGCATTTTGAGTGCAGCGGGGGTGGGATGGGGCGTCCGTTTCGTGGGGGGCAAAGGTGGTTGATGCGGGGATATAAACTTGACAGCTTGGTGCTAGGCGGGGGGTGCAGCTCCGGCAGCACACACGTGGGGGGCAAGAGGGGCGCAGAGGGCAGCACACACGTGGGGGGAAGAGGGGAGCAGAGGGCAGCACACACGTGGGGGGAAGAGGGGAGCAGAGGGCAGCACACACGTGGGGGGAAGAGGGGAGCAGAGGGCAGCACACACGTGGGGGAAGAGGGGCACAGAGAAAAGCACACACGTGGGGGGCAAGAGGGGCGCAGAGGGCAACACACACGTGGGGGGCAAGAGGGGCGCAGAGGGCAGCACACACGTGGGGGGCAGGAGGGGCGCAGAGGGCAGCACACACGTGGGGGAAGGGGCGCAGAGGGCAGCACACACGTGGGGGGCAAGAGGGGCGCAGAGGGTGCACACACGTGGGGGCAAGAGGGGCGCAGAGGCAGCACACACGTGGGGAGCAAGAGGGGCGCAGAGGGTAGCACACACGTGGGGGGGGAAGAGGGGCGTAGAGGGCAGCACACACGTGTGGGCAAGAGGGGCGCAGAGGGCAGCACACACGTGGGGGGCAAGAGGGGCGCAGAGGGTAGCACACACGTGGGGGGCAAGAGGGGCGCAGAGGGTAGCACACACGTGGGGGGCAAGAGGGGCGCAGAGGGTAGCACACACGTGGGGGGCAAGAGGGGCGCAGAGGGCAGGACACATGTGGGCAAGAGGGGCGCGGAGGGCAGCACACGTGGGGGGCAAGAGGGGCAGGGTAGCACACACGTGGGGGGCAAGAGGGGCGCAGAGGTAGCACACACGTGGGGGGCAAGAGGGGCGCGGAGGGCAGCACACACGTGGGGGGCAAGAGGGGCGCGGAGGGTAGCACACACCTGGGGAGCAAGAGGGGCGCGGAGGGCAGCACACACGTGGGGGGCAAGAGGGGCGCAGAGGGCAGCACACACGTGGGGGGAAGAGGGGCGCAGAGGGTAGCACACACGTGGGGGGCAAGAGGGGCGCGGAGGGCAGCACACGTGGGGGCAAGAGGGGCGCGGAGGTGCACACACGTGGGGGCAAGAGGGGCGCAGGGGGCAGCACACACGTGGGGGGCAAGAGGGGCGCAGAGGGCAGCACACACGTGGGGGGCAAGAGGGGCGCAGAGGGTAGCACACACGTGGGGGGGAAGAGGGGCTCAGAGGGCAGCGTACACGTGGGGGGCAAGAGGGGCGCAGAGGGTAGCACACACGTGGGGGAAGAGGGGCTCAGAGGGCAGCGCACACGTGGGAGGCAAGAGGGTCGCAGAGGGTAACACACACGTGGGGGGCAAGAGGGGCGCAGAGGGCAGCACACACGTGGGGGGCAAGAGGGGCGCAGAGGGTAGCACACACACTCTCTCTCTCTCTCTCTCTCTCTCTCTCTCTCTCTCTCTCTCTCTCTCTCTCTCTCTCTCTCTCTCTCTCTCTCTCTCTCTCTCTCTCTCTCTCTCTCTCTCTCTCTCTCTCTCTCTCTCTCTCTCTCTCTCTCTCTCTCTCTCTCTCTCTCTCTCTCTCTCTCTCTCTCTCTCTCTCTCTCTCTCTCTCTCTCTCTCTCTCTCTCTCTCTCTCTCTCTCTCTCTCTCTCTCTCTCTCTCTCTCTCTCTCTCTCTCTCTCTCTCTCTCTCTCTCTCTCTCTCTCTCTCTCTCTCTCTCTCTCTCTCTCTCTCTCTCTCTCTCTCTCTCTCTCTCTCTCTCTCTCTCTCTCTCTCTCTCTCTCTCTCTCTCTCTCTCTCTCTCTCTCTCTCTCTCTCTCTCTCTCTCTCTCTCTCTCTCTCTCTCTCTCTCTCTCTCTCTCTCTCTCTCTCTCTCTCTCTCTCTCTCTCTCTCTCTCTCTCTCTCTCTCTCTCTCTCTCTCTCTCTCTCTCTCTCTCTCTCTCTCTCTCTCTCTCTCTCTCTCTCTCTCTCTCTCTCTCTCTCTCTCTCTCTCTCTCTCTCTCTCTCTCTCACCCTTCTCTTGGAGCGTATGCTGGTCGCCTGCCTCTCCGTCAGCTCCCCGATGCTGCGACTCCCCCAAAGCTCGTGACCGATGCGAAAGTAAGACCACAGCATCACCAGCATGGGCAGAAGGTACGTGGTGATGAAGAAGACCACGTTGTATCTGGCGGTGAAAGAGTGGAGGGAAGGGGAGAGGGAGAAGAGTGCGCAGGGAAATGAGGAAAGAGGGAAGGACGATTATTGTGGGTGAATTTATTTTTTGTTTTGTTATGGTTGGTTATATTTTTCTTTTCAGGGGGTGATTGGTAGTGGTAGTAGGGGCACTGGAGTTGTTGGTGGGGCGATTCTTTTTTTTTATTTTTTTATTTTTTATATTTTTTATTCCTCTGTTCATATTTGTGTAGCTGTTGTTTTGATTATCTTATTACCATGTGTTGTTTTAGTGTTGTTTTTTTCTTTTATTGAAAATTTTAGTTATTATTATTATTTTTACTCTTAAAATTATTTCTTTGGAGATCTGAAAGTTTCACTTAATTTTACTCCTCGCCTTCAACACAAAACATGATAAAATATCGCATGCACCTTTCCTCAGTGATTTCCTTCACACATAAAAAGCTTTACATATGAGGTCTGAGCTGATTCAAGCTAAATCTTAATTAGCTTTTAAATTTACTTGACAGTTCACTTACATTAATGCTATTACTTTCCCTTCTTCCCTGGCAACGGTCTCTCCTTCCCTCACTCCCTTCCCCCTCTTCCCCCGTTCCTCCTTCCTCTCCTCTCCCTTTATCATCTCTTGACCTTGCTCATCTTCACTCTTCACTTCCTTGATTATCCTACTTTCCCTCCCTACACCACTACCTCTTTTTCCATCCGTCTTGTCTTCTTCCTCTTCCCTTCTCACCGCCATTAAGTAAATTGCCATCAAGTTCAAGTCGCTCCATATTAAACTCAGATTTTTTCTCTAGGATCCTCTTCTCAGTTATCTAGCATGCAAAAATGGCACAACTTGGGATTACAAAGTTATCAATTCTTAAATACACGCATATAAACATTTATTTTCCCTCATAAGTGAAAATGAGACAGAGCAAGTTAAAAAGTTTTTTTTTTCTTAATCTCTGTTCTGTCTGTCATTCTGTGCAAACATTTGTTAGCTGTGCGTTGCTTTTTCTCTCCGCCTGCGTTACCTGCTCGCTAATTACTTGAAAATCATCTGTTCTGCTCTATCATTTTTCTACTATTCGTCACAAGCAATTCACTCTTGACAGATTTCATTTCATATATTTTAAAAAAGCATAAGCATTTTATTCTGACACCGGTGCTTTTCTTTTCTTCTTCTTCATCCTTTGTTTTGATTTTGCTCTCCCCGACACTATTGCTTCCTTCAGAAAACATCTGTACATATATTTTTATACACTTAAAAATATCCTCATCTGTTTTTTTTTTTGTCTATTCCTTCAATCTCTCCATATTTATTCATATTCGCCACAAGTACTTCACACAATGGATTCCATATTATCACCCCTACAAATGAATTTGAAGTTTATTTCTTAAATCATTTGTTTTCCTCTCCCTCCCCTTATTCAGATTACTGTCGCCTGGATTCCTTTTCTTTCATTTTTCATTCCACACTTTAATTTCCTGTTCATTACCCACATCTTCCTCCTTTTTCCTTTCCTCACCCCAACCCGGCTTCCGTCTCCACACTTTCTCCTTTTCATAAGCCATAACGACCCCCTTTCTGCTCCCGTTTCTTCCATTTGATTTTTTCTTGAGTTTCTCATGTCTTCTGTCTTTACCCGGTTCATTTCCTTTTCTCTTGCACCTCCCCCTCCCCCCTTTCCTCTCGCTCCCATGCATCACAACTCACATGTGTAGCTGTCTTTTTAAATCCATCCCTCTCCCTCTCTCTGGCTATCATCCACATCTCTCTTCTCATATCCTCCCTTGCCTTCTCGCCTCCTGTCGCTGCCGATACTCACATGTGTTCCTGCCTGCTGCTGCTCGTCAGTCCGTCCGGCCACCTCAGGATGCAGCCTCTCCGCACCTCGTCATCCTTGTACCTATGGCGAGATAAAAAAAACTTACGGGCCGATAAACACTAACTTCATTTTATATTCATAAGGCTTATATAATAGGTTGTGTAATATTGTCGTATATCATAACAAATTTTTAGTATCATTAACAGAAACTGATGCAATGCATATAATTTTAAAAAAAATAGCATTAGAACGTAAGAGGTTTGCAAGAAGCAATATCTACTATCATCAACATGAAACATAAATGGAAATTACAGTTAACAGAACATAAGAATATAAGTAAAAACATCAAGATGCAGGTCCAGAGGTGTTCCCGCGTGTTATTATGGAAACAGTATCGCAAATTTTAATCACCGTGTCCCGTAATAAAGTTCTCCGTTGGCTATCAATCTGAACATCAGTGATCCAGTTCTTAGGAACCAACGTATATTGATGTTTTCATTAGTAATTCCAAAGTTTTTTTTATTTCTTTTTCTATTCCAGTGTCCGTTCTGTTTTGAAGCAGGCAAATGATTTTTATCATAAGTTCAATAACACGATCGTTAATATCAGACTCCGTTTGTGATTTTTTTCAAGTGAAATTTTGCAGCGCAGCATATTTCCCATCAAAGTTTCCTATCTCTTATCCTCCAGAGTATTGGGTTTGTCTCGTGAGAGAAACATATTTTTCTTAAACGCGGCAGCACATTTGCATCCTTTATCAAGCGCCGATGCATGCGAGCCTTTCAGATTTCGCTTTCTCTTTTCTCTTCAAAAATTTGTTTTGGTATGCAAAGGAGAATATCTTTCCTCTTTGTTACGAGCGCTACAACACATTGCGGAAAGGGTTCAGGTGTATGAGGGAGGGGATGGCGATAAATTGAGGGATATAATCATTACCAGGCAAATAGTTCAGGATGAGATAGATAAGCTTAAGAAGAATAAGTCGCCAGGTCCTGACGGGATATTTCCGAGGGTATTAAAGGAATTAGGTGATGTACTCAGTGACCCACTAACCGACATCTTTAAGATGTCGGTAAATACTGGTTATGTGCCCAGCCTATGGAAAGTAACTAATGTGACCCAATTTTCAAAGAGGGGGACAGGTCAGCTGCTTCAAACTATCGCCCAATTAGCTTAACATCGGTTATAGGCAAGATGCTAGAGTCCATAATAGCCAGGAACATTCCGGAGCATCTAGAGAAACACAGCTTAATTCACGACTCGCAGCATGGGTTCACGAAAGGTAGGTCATGCCTCACCAATCTCTTGTCCTTCTACTATAAAGTATTTGAGGCGGTAGACAGGGATGAAAATTATGATGTAATCTATCTTGATTTCAGTAAAGCGTTTGACAAAGCTCCTCACCAACGACTGTTGCTTAAATTACAGGCTCACGGAGTAGAGGGTAAAGTTTTGAACTGGGTCAAGGCGTGGCTTAGCAATAGGAAGCAAAGAGTGCAAATCAATGGCAAAAGATCTGACTGGGGATGTGTTACGAGAGGGGTCCCACAAGGTTCGGTATTAGGTCCACTTTTGTTTATTATTTATATCAATGACTTAGATACAGGAATTATTAGTGATGTCAGTAAGTTTGCAGATGATACCAAGATCGGTAGAGTAATTGAGTCGGATCAGGACGCTAGTCCTGAACTAAACAGATTGTATGACTGGGCGGATAAACGGCAGATGGAGTTCAATGTAGGGAAGTGCAGTATTCTGAGTGTAGGTAGGAACAACCCCTCTCACAACTATTGCTTAAATGACACTCTCATAAGCAGGTCTGGGTGCGAGAGAGATTTAAGGGTCTTAGTGAGCTCTGATCTCCGTCCAAGGGCACAATGCATTCAAGCTAGAAATCGAGCAAATAGGGTACTGGGATTTATTTCAAGGAGCGTAAGCAACAGAAGCGCCGAAGTCTTCCTCAAACTATTTAGCATTAGTTTGACCTCATCTTGACTATGCGGTTCAGTTCTGGTCACCTTACTATAAAATGGATATCAAAATGTTAGAATCAGTGCAGAGGAGGATGACTAAGATGATTCAGGGGTTGAGAAACTTGCCATACGAGGAAAGACTCAAACAGTTAAACTTGCATTCTCTAGAAAGGCGAAGGGTGCGTGGAGACATGATCGAGGTTTCTAAATGGATGAAGGGCTTTAATAAGGGAGATATTCATAAGGTATTGTTAGTAAGAGAACCGGGTAGGACACGAAGTAATGGGTTTAAACTGGATAAATTCAGATTCAACAGGGACATAGGCAAAAATTGGTTAACTAACAGGGTTGTGGATGAGTGGAGTAGGCTTAGCAGTCATGTGGTGAGTGCCAATACAATTGTCACATTCAAAAATAGATTAGATAAATTCATGGACAGCGATATTAGGTGGGGTTAGATACACGGGAGCTTAGGGTCAAAGGAGCTGCCTTGTATAGGCCTGCCGGCCTCTTGCAGACTCCAACGTTCTTATGTTCTTATGTTCTTTTTGCTGACCTCAATCAGTATTGGTGCGTGAAAATAGTCATGTCCCTCTACCTTCAAGATTTCGTTTGTATGAGCGTAATATTTTATCAGACGCCAGTGCCTGCGAATGCTAACCCACCTTCCTCCTGTTACGTGTCCCCTGTTCTATAGCCCACCGCATCAATTATTCCGCTCAGCTAACACCCCACACAGCCCGTCGTCCTCTCCTGTATGCTGGTGCCCCGGCAACGCGTCCGAGAAGGCCACCGTGATATCCGAATCCGCTAATGAGGAAAGTTTTATCCACGGGAGACGAAGACAAATGCGGCCTTATGCAAATCAACGTTTTATTATTTATATTTTTTGTGTGTATATTTTGGTGGGTGATAGGAGAGAGAGAGAGAGAGAGAGAGAGAGAGAGAGAGAGAGAGAGAGAGAGAGAGAGAGAGAGAGAGAGAGAGAGAGAGAGAGAGAGATGAATATATAGGCATAGCGTTGACTCGTTTATGGATGTGTATGTAATAATAATAATAATAATAATAATAATAATAATAATAATAATAATAATAATAATAATAATAAAATGGTTTATTGAGAGGAAGGATTGCAGCCCTAGAGCTGAAAATTTACAAACTTTACATGGGCAAAGTAATAATAATAATAATGATAATAATAATAATAGTGATAATAATAGTAACAATAATAGTAATAATAATAATAATGATGAAAATACTGATATTTACAGCTTCTGTTGTCGAGGGGTTCACATGTAGTTGATTAGCCTGACCATCTCGGGCACGGCGCTGTCCTTGTAGCGGTCCGTCCGTGCCCGTATTGGAACCAGTCTGTTGGCGTGCCTCACGGACTGTCTAGGACGGGAGACTGCAGGCGGGAGTAGATTCCGGTGTCTGGGGTGGTAAAGCAGACCGGTCGCACAGCGTTGCAGCAGGGCTGAATGACGTACTTGAAGGGTGGTGAGGGTGAGGAAATCGAGGGCGTCTTGGTAGCTGGTGTAGTTGGGGCCCAGGATGAGTTTGCATGCCCGTTTTTGAACGCGCTCCAGTTGGCGGCGTTGCGTGAGGTTGAGGGAGTTGGACCATGCTGGGGACGCGTACGTGAGCTGCGGGAGTACGAATGTGCTGTACACACTCGCCAACTCACGTCCGGGAGTCCCCAGCGTCTTGAGCCGCCGCAGGAGGTACAGTTTGTAGGTGGCGAATTTGATGAGTAGGGTGGTGTGGTCCTTCCATGTGAGCTTGTTGTCTATCGTGACTCCAAGTAGCTTAGTAGACTGGACTACCCAAAGAGGAGTGACATTTAAGAAGACTGCAGGAGGGGGTGACGGGGGCTGTGGAGGTGTTGATGTGCATGACTGTGGTTTTGGTGTCGTTGATGGTGACGTAGTTGTCTGTTGTCCATGATTGAAGGCTGTGTAGGAGGTCTTGGAGTTGACTGTAGTCAGGGTTGTCGTTGTTGATAGTGACTCCTAGTGTGGTGTCATCTACATACTTCCAGCGGTTGGGGGTGTGGGTCAGAGCGCTGTTGATCAATATCAGGAAGAGAAGCGGGCCGACCTTGGTCCCTTGAGGCACTCCGCAGGTGAGGTGCTGTGTGTGTGTGCGTGGATGTGGGTGTGGGTATGTACAGTCGACGATAGAGAGTAGTGTCACGGTTTTCAGAATGTTTAGCCTGGTGGCGGTATCTGGCAACTATACCACGGTGACGCATTCACTGGCGATGTTAGTGACGCGTTTCAGTGTGTACCGTGTGTGTGACCGTGAAATTATAATATTGTATAATATTATATTATATTATAATATAATGTAGTTAGAAATATACCAGATTACATGACTTCAATTTAGAAATGCGATAACGAATGTCTTTTACATGATGATGATGATGATGACGAGGTAAAACATCACGAACAGTCTGAAACACTTTTTCTTATTAAACTTTGAAAATACCGTGTGCAATGCTGTCCTTCACAGAGGCAGGCAGTGACTAATGCTCCTTACCATCAAACAGCAAATAGGCTTGAGGGTCTGTTTAACTCGCAGCCTTAATTCCCGTCATTATAAAGCCTCAAAGACAATTCAGATCATCAAAAATCTACAATTATTTTTCCGTGAAGATTACGTAATATCGAAGTATAAATACGTGTGTGTGTGTGTGTGTGTGTTGAGTGCGAGCGCGGAAAAGCCCGCGGTCGACGACGCCATCATGTGAACGTTTATAGCCTATTATTACGTATAATTTTTTTTTATAAAGAACAAGATCTCGGCTGTCAGGATTTTTTTGTTGTTAGCTAAAAGGCATAACAATCTCCCCTAATAAGTGCAGTATATTTTTAAATGTATCATAGTTTGATAAACAACTTAGAGTTGCTCTTGACTAAATTTGAACGAAACTAAAAGCTCGTGTCAAAATGTAGCGACAGAGCCTAAAGAAAAAATATTTATTAAGCGTTAGCGACGGGCACTTTTCATAAATATCTATCTTAAAATTATGTAGAGTGCACCTGTGACCACCAATCGCCACAACAGTACGATTTCGATAGGATATAATATTTTTCATGTCGCGTGGAGGGGTTGCCAGATGTCGCTTTCTGAACGAAACTTACTGGACAGTGTGTCACTACTCTCTATAGCCGACTGTACAGGACTCCAGGAACCGGTGTAGTGGCAAGATCTATCCATTTACCTTCAGGATTTGGCTGGTGTTGGAGTGAATATTAACCGAGGCTAACACACACACACACACACACACACACACACACACACACACACACACACACAAACAAACAAACAAACACACACGAACTTCATATTTCGTTTGGGCAACAGAATTTCATCAAAAACTTGCCTGTTCCTCCATGTCGTTGCAGCTTGCTCTCCGACTCAGCTTCTGAGTCACTCGCTATAAATGAGAAATGACATCTTGGAGGAGAGAGCACGCAGTGTGGTGGTGGAAGGCGGAAGGAGAGGAAATTCTATATATATTGTGGCTGAAGGATCGAGGAATTTTTTAAGACAATAGTAACAGAAAATTACGGATACACACACACACACACACACACACACACACACACACACACACACACACACACACGAATATCAAATATATGAGAAAGATTTTTTATTGGTAATCTGTTTTCGATCACTTGTTTGATGAAGCGGATGTGTTCAGTTGCTCCGTGTCCATTACAGTATTCATTCTTGTTTTCGTGGCGGGTTACTCATTCTGTTTCTTATGATCCTAGTGAAACGTTTGTCGGTTACAGATAGGAAACCAATTAAGAGAGTGGAGAGGATAAAAAGATATGAGGAGAAAAGACCGAGGTGAAAGATGATCCGGGGAAGATGGAGGACGAAAGATACGAGGAACGATAATATTCTCAGGCTCCTCATATAATTCAGCGAACTTTATTGTACTATTTTTCTCACCCTCCAGCTGCCTCTCGTACTGTAAAAAAAAAAAAAAAAAAAAAAAAAAAAAATCGACTAACTTTCATCGCTTCTTTCTTTCTTTCTTTTCCCTTGCCTTGCATTTTATTTAATCCTTTCAATAATCTCAGGTGTAGTTTCCACGCGGGACCTATTCTATCATTTTCTCGAATTATTGTATACATAATCAACATGTCCCTCTTTATGTTTGTATTCTATCCACGTGTAAACTTTATCTACTAGCCGACTACCAGCCCGCGGGCCATGGCGCTCCTTCGCTTACCGGCCGCCTCCGGCAAAATTTCACAAACAAAAGTTTGTCCAGGGGCCTCCAGTCAGTCTGTTACGCCACTGGATCTTACACTTCTCTATCATTTGACTTTCGCCGTCATTTTTTTACCAAAGGAGTTATTACGTGTTAATACGTTATCTGCATGTAATCACCAGATATGTCATCATTACTATTTTCCTGTTTTGTTTGTGCTTTAGTCTATTTCACGGTTCGCCTTTCGCCCTACCTGTTACTTTTTTTTATTAATAACATTTGCTAGTATTTACTTCATCTACACACATTTTCCCAACCTGTCCGTCCTTCCATATTCAATTATATTCCTATCTTTCTTCTTCCCTTTGACACTAGATCACAAACTAAATATTACGTTTCTTTCACTTCCCAATAACATTACACTTTTTGAAAGACTGTTTCCCTCGTAGCAGCATCGGGGAAGTGAAGGGGTAAGTTGGGTGGAGATAAGCGTAGCGAAACTTACCACATATATTCTGAGTCACAGCTCATAAAATTGGATTATGAAATGTGTATGTGTTTTCGTTCGAGAAACTGAAACTAAAGCTATTTAATACCTTTCATACTAGATTATTTTTGGTATGCTTTATTCAATATTCAGTAGTACCTCTGCTGTTGAAACTAAAAAAAATCCCGAACACGGAACGATAAATAAAGCCGGCAAAAAAATGTTCTATCAATACAAAGGTCAGAGAGAGAGAGAGAGAGAGAGAGAGAGAGAGAGAGAGAGAGAGAGAGAGAGAGAGAGAGAGAGAGAGAGAGAGATCCTTACGCTACCTAAGCATAATACTGTATAATCGAAGAGCGCGCTTCTTGGATTTTTTATATGTTTGCAAGGACTCACACAGATGCCTGGAGTCCCAGAGAGCAGTGATCTTTAACGTTTGATGTGCCCCAGTTAGTTTATGCATCGCCTTCCTAACGCCTCCGTGATCTAGTGGTCAGCGTGCCTGGCTTCTACTCCGCGGGGCCGGGTTCGAATCCTGGCCCGGGCAATCGGCGTTCAGTTCACCCAGCTGTTCATCCTCCCTCTCGGGCTGGTCAATAAATGGGTACCTGGGGAAACCCGGGGAAGGTAAACTGTGGTAACCCGGATGTCAAACTGGCCCTGAATCCCGGGGTAATGGGCTCTCTCCCACCACAGGCTCAAGGGCCAATGTTACGGAGATGAGCACCGAGGCCACGCGCTGCTACAGCGTGTGCCCCCAACTTTACTTTTACTTTACCTTCCTGACAACGTTGCAAGATTCTTAATAGCATTACATACTGCATGTTGCACCACATCCACTATTTAAATATGCCTATTGGAGGTGATAATTCAGTAAGCAGAATTTTGTTTGACGAAATTTAGTTTGAAATAATGATAAGTAATCGTTCTGAGATGCGTAGCTTTGTTAGGTTATGAGTATTTATTGGATTGGGGTTTGAAACTATCTCCACTTTTCGATTGAACATGCTCCAGAACCTACCCACCAAACATTGAATAATACTGGCCTATGCCGGACAGTTTTGGCCTTCATAGTCTTCCCTACTGGTCCGACATCTTTAAATACGTCTGCTAATATTGATCTTATTTTTACTAGTAATCCAGTTGCACCGCCAGGTGTATCGGTCCAATACTGATGCTTTATCATTATAATGCAAGGTCATGGTCGTACGTGACCCTGGGTTCAGTAAAGAATGCTCCCTATATCTATAACAAAAAGTTTCACTGTCGCAAGCGGTACTTTGAAGAACCAACCCTGAGAGAATAGCGATATTTTGTCTCGACACCGACGCGTGGCACCCCTAATAAGGGACACCGTGTAAATACGCACCCCCATGCCGTTGTTACATTCTCCTCCGGCAAAATAGTGGCATTCATTCACATTATACCAGCACCATTGAGTCTTAACACAAAGGAACGCCAAGTACTGCCTTAGATGGACCCTCTTATAACCTAGATGCCCCCTAGGGATCAACAGTATTCTGTTACGACACGGCCGCCTCAGAGCGTCCCACCCCAGCAACAGGGATGGGGTGAATACAAGAACTGTGTATTCGAATACGAATACGAATACTTCATATTTATACGAATACGAATACGAATACGAATACACTGAAATACTGATAATTCGAATACAAATACGAATACTTCACGAGAGTATTCGTGAATGCATTCATGAATACTTTTCGTTGAAAATAACTTTTTCATGTAGGTAGCTCGGCAATGAGCCTAATATGGTACTAAAGTTATTTAGTAGTAAAATGACGTCATGAACTTATAACTGATGCCAGTATTCTGTACATGTTTATCACACCTAAACATATTTGTTTTCCAAAATTTTCAAGTATATATCTAAGCTGTACTGAAAGAAACACAACAAAATACCTGTAATATCCAGGGATTCCAGATGGGGGGGGGGGGGGGGGCCCCCAAAAAGAGAATAAATCCAATAATAATCCTGGAGTCCTGGAGTAACACCCCCCCTATTTGAATACAAATACCGAATACGAATACCCCATCCCTGCCCAGCAAGTGGCATCCGGGAAGCTCTCGCTCAAACCAGATAATCAGTCCCCATCATCTGCCTTTCAAGTACCCCCCCCCCCATCCCTGGGGCCAATAAGATTTACGTTAGTTCGTTTCCCAAGTTTTAGAATGACATTTCCCGCGCCGCACGTCTAATTAGGTTTCACGGCAGGGGGCGTTTTCTCCTTCAACAACTTTCATCGCTTCATACTCGCCAGAACTGTTTGTCGCTCGCACAAAACGTCAATTAAATCACGCCTCGCTTCGCGGATTCTAATTACTTTATAATATGTCGACTAGAGGAAAATTGCGGGGATGATTAAGCTGGGAGGAAGAGACTGCGGCACTTATTATTCTTAAGGAAATCTTTTCATCCTGGAGACCCTGTTACTCCATTCACTCTGGCCGCTCGGCTGGTTGCGTTAGTGTATAGCTCGAGTAAGTCACCAGGCTTATAACATTTATATATATATATATATATATATATATATATATATATATATATATATATATATATATATATATATATATATATATATATATATATATATATTATTTTGATAGTAACATAAATAGTTAATAATAATGTTGTTTTCAGTGTTATAATATTATTTGTTGTTTTTATTATTGTTGTTATTACTCTCGGCGCAGAATATCGAGGCGTTGTTTGATATCTGTTCTGGGACAAGTCTACGCACTATCTACATAACTGCTCATCTTATTTTGGTTCGTTAACAAGGCTTTTTATTTTTATCATATCTCGTTTCCTTGGTTAACCGTTTGCCATCCAGTAGACGCACGACCCAGCGCTGTCCAGCCTGGCCTGCGAGTAGTGATGGGTGCCTGCCTGGGTAAGCCTGGGGAGGGAGGTGGTGGGTAGGGTAGGAAGCCGATGCGGACAGTCTGCGTGATGATGAGGATTCACGCCCATCACACACTACATGTCTGAGCGTTGCAAGGCTTTATTGTCTATTATTATTATTATTATTATTATTATTATTATTATTATTATTATTATTATTATTATTATTATTATTGTTATTATCATTATTATTATTACTAATATTATAATTATCATCATTATTATTAGATCTACTAGATCCAACTTTAGCAAAGGTGTATTATTATTACCAATATTATATTATTATTATAATTATTATTACAATCATTATTATTATTATTATTATTATTATTATTATTATTATTATTATTATTATTATTATTATTATTATTATTATTTATAAGTAGTAGTAGTCGTAGTCGTAGTAGTAGTAATAGTAGTAGTATTACCAATAGTAGTATTAGTAGTCGTTGTCGTTGTCGTATTCATAGTAATAGTAATAGTAGCAGTAACAGTAGCAGTATTAGTAGTAGTAGTAGTAGTAGTAGTAGTAGTAGTCCAACTCAACACAAATCGCTCCCTACGCTCTAAAGATTCTGGCCATACTACCGCACCTCATATGCCAATGGACTCACAAAAAAGTCGAAACAATCTGAGGACGTGAAGGCGGTACAAAGAAGAATGGAGCTGTGAAGGAAAGGGGACGTCCGGAAGCTACCTGACGAGGCTAAAACACTGCTGGAGAGACTACGCAGACGCAACATTCACAAGAATGACTTAGGGTAGGCGGTGGCTAAGTGGTAGCGTGCTGGGCCCGCATTCACCACGTGATGGACGACGCGAGTTCGAATCCCCACGTTACCACCTCGGATTTTTCAGTCACCGTCGAGTGGCTTAAAACTACCCACATGCTGTCCTGAAGACCACCCATCAACCCGGACTCTAGATGAAACCGTCCAAGTGAATCAAGAACGAGTTCCGGGGGGCAGCATGAGCCAAGAGAAGATGGCGTCATTATAAACACTTGCCTGCGCCATGATGGGCTGAGACCGAACACCATCCAGACCCCTCAAGCAAGCCTACTGGCACTATAGGCGTAGACTTAAAAAAACAAAAGTAACGACAGGGCTAGAAACTTTGCTGACAAGATGAAACAAGGCAAAGTGGCCATGGCAAATAGGTCACTAGCACTAGAAGACGAGGCAGCGAGGGTCCTTCCCATGACTGAAGAGACACGCCAGATCCTTAAGGACTAGCATCCAGATGCTAGACCTGCACACCCAGAAATGAAGTTCCCAGGGGACTACATCCCCCCCCTCCCCCCCTCCCCCCGCATCGAGTTATCTTTACCTATATCAGCGGCGACGTGATCTAGAGGCACGCCCTTCACACTCAGGGAGCGGCTGGACCATCAGGCATGGATGCCAAGGGGTGGAAACGCCTCCTCAGTAAGTATGTCTTTGGGAATCCATCTGTGGGTCTCCGCGACGCAATAGCCGCCCCAGCAAGAAACTTGGCGTCAGAGAATTGCCAATACCTCGAGCCTTTGACGGCCTGCCGGCTCATCCCGCTGGATAAGAAACCAGGCTGTCGCCCCATCGGGATAGGGGAAGTGCTCAGGAGGATCATTGGCAAGTCTGTCATCTAGGTGGTGAAGGAAGACGTGAGAAAGGTGGTGGGGGACCTCCAAGTGTGTGCGGGTCATCAGGCTGGGTGTGAAGCTCCCATCCACGCCGTCAGGAAAATGTTCGAAGACCCAGAATGCGAGGCGGTGCTGATGGTGGACGCTGTTAATGTGTTCAACAACATCAATAGGAAAACAGCACTGCACAACATCAAAATTAAGTGCCCTATCTTTGCCCAATATATTGAAAATACGTACAAGGAACCTGCCAGACTGTTCATCAGCAGTCATAATGACCAACGACTTGGAGACCCGGAGGCCATACAGCCTTCATAGGGCACCACCCATGGCGACCCAGTGGCCATGGCAATGTATGCCCTGGGAATGAGGAAGCTGCAGGACATCATTCGCCATGAAAACACCAACGTCAAACAGGTAGCGTATGCGGATGACCTCACCGGGGTAGGAAAGTCTGCAGACCTCAGGAAATGGTGGGACCTCGTCAATGAACACGGCCCTAAAATAAGGTACGGTCCCAACGCCACTAAGTCTGTGGTGATTGTGAAACCAGAGGCATACGATCGGGCCAAAACCACATTCCAGGGCAGTAACGTGAAGCTGTCAGTGACTGGTAAAAGACACCTCGGGGCAGTCATTGGAACAGCTGAATACATAATCGAATATGTGAAAACAGCTTTAAAGCGCTGGGAGTCCGAATTGCAGAGGCTGAGCGAGATCGCCAAAACAAAACCGTACGGTTTCAAACAGAAATGGAATTACCTCATGAGGACAGTTCCTGATGTTGCTCCGTTACTAAAACCTTTAGAAGATGCTATTAGAAACACCTTCATACCTGCGATAGCAAATGGTAGATGCCCCAGCGACCAGGAGCGAAGGTTGTTGGAGTTGCCGCCAAGACAGCAGGGTGACAGCGTGCTGTCACCCTGCCTGGTCAAACTCTTTCGCCTCTGCCTGTCAACATCTACCTTTCCTTCTTGCTGGAAGTATGCCTTCATACAGCCTGTGCCTAAGAAGGGTGACCGCTCCAATCCCTCAAACTACCGTCCTATAGCTTTACTTTCTTGTCTATCTAAAGCTTTTGAATCAATCCTTAACCGGAAGATTCAAAAGCACCTTCTGACCTTCTATCTGATCGCCAGTATGGGTTCCGCAAAGGGCGTTCTACTGGTGATCTCTAGCCTTCTTAACTGACTCTTGGTCATCCTCTCTTAGCCGTTTCGGTGAAACTTTGCGCTGGACATATCAAAAGCTTTTGATAGAGTCTGGCACAAATCTTTGCTTTCTAAACTACCCTCCTACGGTTTCTATCCTTCTCTCTGTACCTTTATCTCCAGTTTCCTTTCTGACCGTTCTATTTCTGCCGTGGTAGACGGTCACTGTTCTTCCCCTAAATCTATTAACAGTGGTGTCCCACAGGGTTCTGTCCTATCTCACTCTTTTCTGTTGTTCATTGATGATCTTCTTTCCAAAACGAACTGTCCTATCCATTCCTTCAGGAACTTAACGACTCAATGCTGGAGGCTGCAGAACGCTTAGCCTCAGACCTTCCTATTATTTCCGATTGGGGCAAGAAGAACCTGGTGTCCTTCAACGCCTCAAAACACAGTTTCTCCACCTATCCACTCGACACAATCTTCCAAACAACTATCCCTATTCTTTGACAACACCCAGCTATCACCTTCCTCAACACTTAACATCCTCGGTCTATCCTTAACTCAAAATCTCAACTGGAAACTTCATCTCATCTCTTACTAAATCAGCTTCCGTCTCCGCCAGTTCTTCTCCCATCAGCTCTCCTCATTCTGATAGTCTTCATCAATATTTCCACGCTGACTGCTCTTCTGAACTTGCTAACTGCATGCCTCCCCCCGACTCATGCTCATCCCTATACTGTCCAAGAGTTAACCAGCATCTTCACTCTTTCTTCCTCACGCTGGTAAACTCTGGAACAATCTTCCTTCATCTGTATTTCCTCCTGCCTACGACTTGAACTCTTTCAAGAGGGTATTTGATCTTCCAAAAGAATGGGTGGGCTCGGCAACACAAACCCGCAAAATCTGGCAGTCTGAACTCGAGAACTCACTCCGAATCACAACCTCTTTGACCGGTTACATTATCTATCAGAGCGAAAAGGGAGAAGACAACCCTCAGGAAAATAGGTCACTGAGGAATGAAATCTCCAAGAACCGAGAAGGAAAACAGAGAGACACGTTGAGCGACCTAATGAGAGAATTCCCGGAAGACACAAGGAGGAGGACGGATATAGTACAGGAAGTGGGCGCATCGAACTGGCTAACCACACTACCTATCAGGGAAAAAGGCTTCAACTTAAACAAGAAAAAATTCACAGACGCCATTGTCCTGAGGTATGGCTGGCCAGTGGATGGGCTCCCGAACATGTTAAACTGTGGCTTACCCTTCAACCAAAACCATGCCATGACATGCAAGACAGGAGGCTTCGTCTGCATGAAACATGACGAAGTGAGAGACGTGACAGCTCAGAATCTGATGCTGAAAGAAGTCTGTCACGACGTGACCGTGGACCCCATGCTGCTTCCTCTTCAAGGCGAACACCTCGCCAGACGCACCGCTAATAATTCGAACGAAGCACGAGTGGATGTTAGCGCCAGAGGATTTTGGACTCGTGGACAAAGGGCATGTTTTGACATCAGGATCTTTTTATCCCATGGCCCATTGCCACAGAGACCTGACCCTCGATGCAGCCCACAGAAGAAATGAACAAGAGAAAAACAGAGCGTATGAAGAAAGAATACAGAATGATGACCAGGGCTCCTTCACCCCGCTAGTATTCACGACGTTGGGAGGGATGGGACCAAGGATGCAGAGCTTCTACGCAAGACTCGCCGAAACACTGGCGGATAAGAAACAGCAGCCGAGAAGCAGTGTGGTCGCCTGGATGAGATGCAGGCTGTTCTCCTTGTTCTCCTTGGTCTGCCTTAGAGGAACCAGATCACCTGCACCCAAAACCAACCATATTGCCGACCTGGACTTTGAGGCGACGGTGTCTGATAGTCGTATCACCCACAGGCTCTGTTAGCTTAAGAACAATATGTTTAATAATGTTTGTTATATTAAATAAAGATGGTTGTCGGCCACAGTAATTTGGGGGCTGGAGCCAATGAATTGCTTTGTGAAAGACTATGAGAAAAGATACCTCTCACAGCGCAACTCTAATGGATGGAGGCCGTAGAAGAAAAAAGTAGCAGTAGTAGTAGTAAAGGTGTGTGTGTGTGTGTGTGTGTGTGTGTGTGTGTGTGTGTGTGTGTTTAAAGATGTCGATTTAATATGAACAAAAATCTCCTTTTAAACTGTGGTTTAGTGAAGAGCAATAAAGAAGGAAGTAAAGAAGAAAGGGGAGAGAGAGAGAGAGAGAGAGAGAGAGAGATAGAGACGGAGGGAGGAAGGTTATGGTGCTCGACTAGATAGGAATAATTACTGTGCAGAAGGTTGAGGAGGAGGAGGAGGAAGAGAAGGAGAAGGATGCGGAAAGTGAAGAGCAGAGGGCAAGGGGTAACGGAGGTGCATGAAGCCTGAATGTTGAGGCTGTGGTGGTAAGTCAGTCACGTAAAGGTGGTCCAGAGTATGGGTTGAGTAACGATACAGGCATGAGCGTGCAGGGGGTGGAAAAGACGGGCGAAGGAGCATTACGGACGGTAAAGAAGTGGAAAGAGCTGGGTAATGGTGTGGTTATTGTGTGGCAGGACCTAGCTGAGCGTCACTAAGAGAGAGAGAGAGAGAGAGAGAGAGAGAGAGAGAGAGAGAGAGAGAACGTTATCCCGTGTTGTCGTGAGTGTCAAGCTTATTTGGTTTGGAGGAATTCCCGTGATTAATAGCAACTGCCTTCCTTTGTTTCTTCCGACTCTTCGGTTGTCCTTGCGTAGCTTAGGTTTCCTCCTTTTTCTTCGTTGTGCTTAACTCTTTTCGGTATATGTCGGTATAATTATTGATTGTTGTTACTGTTGTTCGTGTTATCTTATTATTATTATTATTATTATTATTATTAGTAGTAGTAGTAGTAGTAGTAGTAGTAGTAGTAGTAGTAAACTTTATGCAGTTGTTGCATTTTTTGTTCATTATAACCACATGTACAAACAAAGCGTCATTATGAAAATATTCTTATTTTATTGCGTTTCGAAAAACAAGCCTGAATATTTGTAAACATGTACACTCGTGCCAAAGTCCTTCCCATCAAACGCTCACCGCTCAGTAAATCAATAAGACAACCTTCCCCGCCGGCACTACCGGTTTTCCCCAACTCGTGTCAGCACTATTATGAAGAAGCTTTAAACGTTACTCTCCTCGGAGTTGTTAAAAAGTCATTTAATTTCCGAAAACTATGAAAAAGAAGAAATATGTATTGTCATGCAATGACTATTTATCTTAATAATTTAGACGCTCAAAAATGACCACCCCTACTCGTAATATGAAAATGTTAATATATATGGTCTCATTTATAATACTTTTTTTTGTGTGTGTGTGTGTGAGCAGTTTATAAGACAATATTCTTTGTTAGAAAAATCATCAAAGGAAGACATGTGGTTTTATGTTGCATGTTTTTTTTTTTTTCTTCAGAAAAGCGCTTCTTTATAATTGGAATATATTATTTGTCGCAAGAAAAGTCATTCACTCCTGCGATTAATCAAAATCTATTAATATCTGAAATGTCTCGAAGCGATAACCGAACGTGATGGACTGCGTTAGTAGTAACAAATGTACGGAAGTGGGGGTTACCTCAGCGGGGGGGTGTCGGAAGTGGGGGTTGGGGGGTCAGCGGGGGGATTACGGAAGAGGGGGTAGCTGCCCCCCCTACCTCCCCTACCCTACCCCCCCTCCCACACACACACACGCACACATCTTTCGCCTTCCCCCCCACCCCCCCTCTCGGGCTAGCGTATGGAAGCGAGGGGGTGACGGGAGTGGGGGTGCCCAGCGGGGAGGGGGGGTGACGGAAGAGAGGATATTTGAAGGGTTAAGATAAGATCGCGGCGCACCTGTTCCCGGCGTCTTATCTTTCTTTCCCTCCCTCTTCCCATAGGCGCGCATACACACACACACACACACACACACACACACACACACACACACACACACACACACACACACACACACACACACACACACACACACACACACACACACACACACACACACACACACACACACACACACACACACACACTCTAGGGCTCTAGGGCTGCCTGGTACTGCATGAAATAAACCGTTTATTATTATTATTATTATTATACACACACACACACACACATCTGGCCATACGAGATAAAATCGCGGAAAAAATGGATCGATGACATCTCCATGTATCTGAGGCCACGCCTATTGGAGTCTTAATGATTCAAGTCATTACAATAAACCTCAGGGGTGGGTTTCATCATAGTGCTCTCCCAAGCGTGGTGACGTCACGCACAGTTGGGAGAATTTCTTGGGCGTGTTTCATCACCGCGCCACAAGCACTTCCAAGTAGGATTGGGGGCGGTCTTGGGAGTAACCAGCGTTGCCAATCTTCCGCGTCGCTTTGACGTCTAATATGTCTTCAATTAACCTAAATTACACTTCTTATATATAATTATGGAATTATAAATATAAACAATTGATATTTAGTTGAAATACAGCGATAGTATCTTCGTTGTAAGGAATATGTGGACGTATTTTTTTTCCGTCTGCATCTTCAACGGCACCACGGTGTAGACAAACATTTAGTGAGTCGTGAGTAG
>NC_066520.1:9178508-9238508 GCF_024679095.1 Eriocheir sinensis
GCGCTGGGCCTCAGCCCTAAGGTCTTTCCATCTGCGGGCTAGTTCAGTAGATTGAGGATTTGCAAGAAGGGCATCATGAGCCTTGCGTTTTTCATTTAGGAGCTGGTGTCTGGCCTCATTGTTCTCATCGAACCAGTCGGCGTGTGAGCGCTTTTTAAAGCCGATGGTCGCTTCCGCAGCTTTAAGCATGATGAAGCAAAGTTTGCGCCATTCATCGTCAGGGTCCTCTGCTTGGGTTGTGGGTGAAGATAGACAAGTAGCCAGATTAGCACGGAATGAGTCCCTGATTCCTGGGCTTTACAGTGTAGCACAATTTAGCTTCGCACACACACACACACACACACACGTATAAGAGCAAGAGCGGAAAATTAAGTCTCAGAGCGTGTGAATATTTAAACGGGGAGTGACTAGCCGCCATGAAAGCTTACCCGAGACTCACCTCACATTCATAATACATCACGACCTGCTCAGTATGAAAAGACGAAAAAAAGACGGCCCAGCCAATAACCGCTGTCTTTATATATCACTTTTTTTTATCGTTTCCTCCTGAATTATCAACAGTACTAGACTTTGATACTGAGGTAAATGTATGCTACTCTGCCAAAGTAGTGATTAAATAAAAAATAAGTTCATGTACACGAACATTAAACAGTGAGAAGTGGAAAGCCTTTGGGAATGGACCTTATACCGGAGTGGATGAATAGTGGCTGACAGTGATGATGATGATAGTTACTCTGCAGTATTTCAGGCGTTAAAGCAAATGGATGAAAAGCCCGGAACATAGGAGTGTGCCCTATTCTCTTTGTGCAGCACTGGCATGTGTGTGTGTGTGTGTGTGTGTGTGTGAGAGAGAGAGAGAGAGAGAGAGAGAGAGAGAGAGAGAGAGAGAGAGAGAGAGAGAGAGAGAGAGAGAGAGAGAGAGAGAGAGAGAGAGAGAGAGAGAGAGAGAGAGAGAGAGAGAGAGAGAGAGAGAGTGTGTGAGTGAGTGAGTGAGTGTGTGTGTACGTATGTTTGCCTCAGGTGGAGGGGGAAGAAAGCATCCTGACAAGTCCAACCAATACCAAATAATAAATCTATAAGTTCTTACCTCTTCAAACTTATAACTTTTGAAATATTTCCTGCCGACATGCTCGCTCAGTTTCCAATGATAATATAGGTATTCCTTTTTAATAGAACATTAGAACCAAATGAGAAAAATAGATTCCCTGGTAACGGTGGTAACGACGCACAGTCTCATTCATGTATGTGTGTGACGTTAATGTGGGTGGCTTTTTTCCTGCACTTACAGCGATGTATATGCCATTTGTCTGTATTAAGCTTCATCAACTTTTTACTCGACCACTCGAATAGCATGTTAACTTGTCAATAACCTATTAATCTCTCTCTCTCTCTCTCTCACACACACACACACACACACTTTTTGTTTCTTTGCCTCTCTACCTATCTTTCTATTTATCTCCTTTGTTGGAATAACGTTTGAATTCATATGCCTTCCTACACAATATCTTGTAACACTAATCCGAAGAGAGAGCAGAGAGAGAAAGAAAAAAAGAAAGATATACGATAATAAAGTACTAATTTTAAAACAAAAATCTTAGAATCCTTCGCAATGGATACAAGGACTGATTTAAGGATATAAGCTAAATATATCCCTAAAATGGGTATCGGAGGAACAGAACAAGCTAAACAGTCGCAACTCAGGTACGATTGTGAGTGAGAGCTTTAAATGGTGATCAGATTAATTCGTGGATGGGAAAGACAAATGGAGAACCTCTTAGTCCCGTGAGTTACTGAGAGAGGGCCGACTCTCCTCTCTCAGTCCCCTTCGGTTTTAACGTTACAAAGATTGTCAGATGCAGATGAGAGATGGTAGTGGGGAAGGAAAGGATGAAAGAGAGAGAGAGAGAGAGAGAGAGAGAGAGAGAGAGAGAGAGAGAGAGAGAGAGGAGGAGGGTCCTTATTGACAGACAAAATGACAGACAGACAGACAGACACTTACAAAAAGAAAGGCAGACAGATGGTATGATGGCTGACTGACAGACGGAAGTAGATAGACAAACGAGATTTTGTAAAAGATTGGAAATAAAGCTAGTCGCTGGGAGGGACAATACAAAGAAAAAGAACAAAACTAACGTAAAAAAGAAACATAATTATGGAACACATTGAACTTTAAAATATATATATACACCACTTTACAAAAAAAAAAAAAATCCTGTACGATAAACTCCAAAGAATTTATATGCTTCATCATATCTGAGGAGAAAAAAATAAGGTAAATTGTATGGAGAAATTTAGTCTGAGAAAAAGGAGGAGGAAGGAAAGAGAGGGCAAAGCTGCTAAGCCTTTGACGAGAAATAGAGACGGGGGAAAGAGAGGAAAATTATGCCTGCAGGATATGGCCCTTGAGAGAGATAAGGAAGAAAGGAAAATTAAATGTTCATGAGGCGCACAAAACTGAGGTCGCTGGAAAAAGGGAGAGAAAAAGTGAGCACAGAAAATGGGATAAGGGCGATAATGAAGAATGGATAGGGAGGAAAGGAAGATTAGGAGATCGCGGAGATACAAGAAAATGGAATGAATGCAAGTAATACCGAATACGATGAAGACGGAACAGGGATGACCAAAGAAACTGAAAAAAAAGTTGGAAGGATCAGGAATGTGAATAAGGCTGAAATAGAGAGAAAACGGAGAAAAAAAGTGTCCACAGGAAAAATGGAAATAAAAGATATAGGCTCTCAAAAACGGGGATGCGTAGCGAATATTGCACGGGGGGGAGGGGGGGGGGGGAAGGGGGGGGGAAGAGGAGGAGGAGAGCAAGGAGGACAAGAACAAAGATGAGGACGAGGACGAGGAAGAAAAAGAATTTACCTGAAAGAGAACGAAAGGAAAAAAACAGTTGGGAAAGAAAGACTGGATGAGGCAAACAAGGTAAAAGCCTTAGTGTTTATAGAAGTGGAGGAATAATGAAAGAGGAAGAAGAAGAAGAAGAAAAAGGAAGAAAGAAGAAATAGCAAGAATTATAGAGATATAAAACAGAAGAGGCAAGATAAGACGGGAGCAGCAAAACAAAGAAATGAGGAGGAGGAGAAGCACCGGAATAAGAAAGAGTAAGCAACAATTCCTGAGAGAGAGAGAGAGAGAGAGAAAATGCTGCAGCCATTCCCGGGAAAGCATAAGAGGATAAGGAGACGAAAGGGATAAAAAGGCATGAGAGAATATTAAAAAAAAGGGGAAGAACGATACGAGATAGAAATTGCCATGCATGAAATGAAGGAAAAAATATACACCAGAAGGAAAGCGTGGAAAAGAAAGCTGAGAGGAGAAAAGATGGAATAAGGTAAAAAAAAGAATACAACCATAATAGGCAAAGATAATAGTGTGTGCAGAGAAAGAAAGAAGAGGAAGAGATGGAGGCAGTAAACAAGACTTGAAAAGAGGAACGAAGCGTGGTGGCCAAGAGGAGGAAGGAAAAAACAGACTGACAAAGGATTAGACAATGTTGTGTTCGCGGAAGAGTGAAAAGAAAGGGATAGAGACAATAAGGAGGACGTAAGAGAAAGACGGAACACAGGGCGATAAAAAAGTGGAGGATGAAAGACTTTGCAATACGGGATAAGACAAAGGAACCAATGTGTTAAAAGAAAGACCAGAAAACAAGGAAAGATGGATGCGGGAAACAAAAGTAAAACAAAAAACTGAGAGAAAGTGTGGGGGGAGGGGGGAAGAGGATGCATAACACTCAGGTCTCGGAGAAAAGGAGATAAAAAACAAATGGTAAGAAAAATTAGATCCATAAAAGGGAGGAAAGGCCGAAAATAGGAGGTGGAAAATACAAAAAGTAAATGGAGAAGAAGAATAAAAGGTATATTAATCACTCGTGGTGGAAATTGTCGCAGAGAAGAAAGAGGAGAGAGACAGGATAAGACAACGAATATATAGCGTTTAAGAAATAAGAAAACTGCAACAAGGAAGCGAAAAGAGGGTCCTTAGAAGTTACAGTATGCTTACCTGACGCAAGAAGTCGTTGAAAAGAGGAAACAACAGCCCAGGGTAACACAAAGAAGAAACAAAATGAAGAAAAAGGTGATAAAAACAGACAGGAAATTAAACAAGAGGAGCAAGAGTTTTATTGGGAAGAATTCTCACATGAGGAAAACAAGACAGAGAGACAGAGGCAGAAAACAGAACAAGAATGAAACAGACGATAAGAATGACACAGGAGAAGGAAGGAGTGAAAGAGAAGAATAGTTTCGAGAAGAGCAAGCACGGGCAAGGAAACAAAAACATAGCAAGAAAAGACGGAAGGAAAAACTACGCGGAAGAATGAAGATGCTGAAGAGAGGAGCAATTAAAGCTATACAATATTCTTTTTGATGGAAACTGCAATATAGAAAAGAAACCAAAAACAAAAAATCCTGAACAAGACAACGCGGAAGAAAGGCGAAAGGAAAAGTACGTAGATCGTAACCATAAAACAAAAGGAGCGAGGAAAAAAAAAAGCTATTCAGTGCTTACGTAATGGAGACGGTCGTGGAGAAGAGAAGGCAGGGGAGGGAAAGTAGCATGGAGGATCCCCAGATGGTCAGGATGAAGACACGTGCCACGGTCTTGGACATTCGTGGCTCCAGAGGCTTGACGATGGCGATGTACCTGAGGGGGAGAGAAAAGAAAACGGGAGAACGGTCAGCACTTGTGATGGCTTAAGTGTGGCAACAAGAGGGAAAAGGAGATGTCAAATAAAGGTAACGAAAGAATGGGATGAGAAAGAACATGGGAGGGAGACTGGAGGAGGAACGATTATATTACCAGAGGGCAATGAGAGATGAAGATGGGGGATGCCGGGAGAGGGAAAGGTAGAAGAATGAAGGGAAAAAACGCAATAAGTGTGTGTGTGTGTGTGTGTGTGTGTGTGTGTGTGTGTGTGTGGGTGGGTGTGGGTGGGTGTGTGATAGAGAGAGAGAGAGAGAGAGAGAGAGAGAGAGAGATGGTCAATGGTTGGCAAATATGACGAAAAACACTTGCTTCTAATGCAAGTCTTTCATCCCTATACTATCCAAATCCCTTACGCACGAGTTAACCAGCATCTTCACTCTTTCATCCCTCACGCTGGAACTCTGGAACAATCTTCCTTCATCTGTATTTCTTCCTGCCTAAGACTTGAACTCTTTCAAGAGGAGGGTATCAGGACACCTCTCCTCCCGAAATTGACTTCTCTTTTGGCCACCTCTTTTGATTCTTTTTTAGGAACAACAAGTAGCGGGCATTTTTTTTATTATTGTTTCCTTTTTTTGTCCCCTTGAGCTGTCTCTTTTGTTGTAAAAAAAAAAATCCTGCGAACTAAACTTTCACGAGGGGAGATGCAAGACAATTCTGGGACTGAATCTGATGTTTTTTGTTTTTTTTTAATCTTCATTATTTATATTCAGAAGCAGCACCGTTGCGAACTTTTTTGGAACTCTTACGTAAAAAAAACACTAGGATTAGATAGAAGGGATACATTTAGAGGATTAAATAAACGCGTATCAGGAGAAGGAGCAATGAGAGAGGAGAGAAACGGAAAACTGGAGTCAGGTCAATGCCTTAATGGTAAAGGTGAGGAAGGTTGAGCTTAAAGGGGCCGTTGGAGGGAAGGCTGGAGAAGGTAAATAATAAGTCACCAGGGAAAAGACAAACAAGAGGCGAAAGAGAAAAAAAATGATAACAAGGGAGCGGCCAGTGTTTTGTAAATGATACGAGTGCAAGGATGAACCTAAAAGGGCAGTGAGAGGAAGGCCAGACGAGGGAAAGAAAAGTTAGTCAAGGGAAAATGACTATTTAGAGAGGAGAAAGAGGAATGGGAGAACGCAAGGATGATGGAAATGGGTAATGAGAAACTGCAAGAGGAAACAAATTAAAGAATACAAGGAAAATATAGCAACAAGGAACGTGTCCAGAGCGTATTTGCATGAAAACAAAGGAATAATACAGAGGAGAAAGAATGAAATAAAAAAGTATACGACAGAGGAGAATAAAACAGTTCTACGTGGAACAAAAAAAGAGAAGAAGGCAGGAAGAGAGGAGGGAGGCAATTAGAAGCCGTGGGGAGAAAAACGGTGGGGGATCGAGAACTGGAAAAACAAAAACAAAGAGCGAGCAGGGAAGAAATGAAAAAATTATGATGTGAAAAGGGGAAAAAAGAAGGATGAGGAGGGAGACAGTTAGAGGCTTGGAGTCGAAAAGTGAGTGATAAGCAACTGAATATAAAAATAGTGGATGATGAATGAATAATGACGAGAGACAGCAAGAATCAGAGGAAAAAGATGAGTCAGGGAAATGAGAGAGGGATGAATTTACGTGAAGAAGATTAGGCAGAGCAATGGAAAACTTCAGGAGGAAAAATGTCGTCGAAAGAACAGTAAAATGTGGATATTGAAAAAGGAAAAGAGGAGGAATCAGGGGATGAAAAAAGAGTCAGATAATAGGAACTGAAAATATGTAAATCATTTTTTTTTACAGAAGAGGAAGCAGTTAAAGGGCAAAGAAAAGAAAACTAATGAAAAAAAAAGCCCGCTACTCACTGTTCCTACAAAGAGTCGAGAGGAGTGGCCGAAAGAGGATACCCTCCTCTTGAAAGAGTTCAAGTCGTAAGTAGGAGGAAATACAGATGAAGGAAGTTACAGTTAAGATTATGAGTTAAGGATAGACCGAGGATGTTTAGTGTTGAAGAAGGTGACAGTTGAGTGTTGTCGAAGAATAGGGGATAGGTGTTTGGAAGATTGTGTCGAGTTGATAGGTGGAGAAATTGGGCTCCAGAGTTTAACAGCATGAGGGATGAAAGAGTGAAAATGCTGGTGAGGGTACGTTTCCATCGACAAGAGAGCAGCTAGCGACTCGAGAGAGTCATGAGAGTGAGCAAAAATCATTCACTCGCACTACTCTCATGAGTCTCTCAATGACTCGCTAGTTTGTGTTTCCATGGAATCCATGTAGCGAGTGAGATGCGACTAAAAAGCTCGGAGGGTATAAAAACGATGCGGCAGCACTTATGAATTGGAGTTGGTATTGGATCTTCACGCTGTCAGCATGGACGAACTGTACCTTGCTCTTCTTCTCCAGGTCCAGGCCAACATCCTGCAAGAAGAGGTTCTCCAAAACATTTTGAAGATAAGGAGACTGATACGAAAAAGGCGTAGACGTCGGCCACAGGTCTGGATTCGTAGTTGGCTTACTGAACAGCAGAGACTTGACCACAGTCAATACTATAGGCTGGTCCAGAAGCTGAGGACGGAAGATCCAAATTACTTCAAGAGCTACATGAGGATGCCCCTGGAGCTCTTTGATGAGATCCTCGAGAGGGTAAGACCTGCTATCAGCGGACCAGGCACCAATACCCGTGCATCTCTCGATCCTGGCTTGAAGTTGGCACTGACGTTAAGGCACCTAGCAACTGGGGACCAGTACCCGAGTCTCGGATTCAACTACAGAGTCAGCAAGACAGCCATCTGCCGTGCCATCCCCAAGGTGTGTGAAGCCATCGTGGAAGCCTACAAGGAAGAAGTGATCAAGTTTCCAACCTCACCTGGTGAGTGGAAAAAACTGGCAATGGAATTCGAGAGGAGGTGGCAAGTACCCCATGCTATAGGGGCCCTGGATGGCAAGCACATCAAGATCAAGCAACCTGCAAATTCTGGCAGCGAGTACTGGTGCGTGTATAAGCACTGCTATTCCATCATTCTCATGGCACTCGTTGACGCAGATTACAAATTCATCTGGGTGGACACTGGTGGTGTTGGACACATGTCAGATGCTCAGATATTCAATGAGTCAGAGTTGAAAGAGTGCATTGAGAACGGTACCGTGTGTCTTCCACCATCTGAACGACTCCCGCAGGAACAAGAAGCAGATGAAGATGGTGCAGTTGAAATCCCCTACTTCATTCTCGGTGACGACGCTTTCGCCTTGAGGACCTACATGATGAAGCCATGGTCCAAGAGAAACATGACCAAGGAGGAACTCGTCTATAACTATCGCATCTCCAGAGGGAGGCGGGTAGTTGAAAATGCATTTGGTATTATGGCCAATAGGTGGAGGTGCTTGTTGACCACTTTGTACCAGTCTCCTGATGTGGTGAGAAGCATTGTCGAATGTTGCGTCGTTCTCCATAACCTAATGAGGATTAGGAACCCTGCAATCCACAGTGCAGAGGTGGATCATGAGGATCGGAACTACAATGTCATCCCTGGAATCTGGAGGCAAGAGGTAGACGTGCATAATACTGATAACCCACCCCCAGACACGGGCAGGAACCGCGCCACACAGGCTGCCAAGGATATGCGCCTGTACCTCCAACGGTACTTCAATGACCAGAGGAGAGGAGGGGTTCCATGGCAGGACCAGATGATCACCTTAAACAGGCACTAGACATAATAAATGTTGTGGCAAGATACTTTGTTATTCATTTACATATGTTTCTCTTTTAAGTTAGAAGTGCAACTGTATGAAAGTACAAGTGTACACATTTGTGGAATGTGATAGGTTATAACTTGCTTTTTCGACAATCTTTGGTAGTCCTGAATGTGCTAGTTTCATTTGTATTTATGTAAGGCAACCTTTTAAAAATATGCTGCAAGTGGCGCAAACAATTATTTGTTTTTCTTACGGTCCAATCATTATCAAATGTATATATGTTTTTGTAACTGTGTGACAAATTATATAATATGGAATATATTCGTCTGAATAAAATTCAATTAATTTGATTTACAAAAGTTTTATTCTTCCTTAAAAGCGACTGCGTAGCGACCGTAGCGACCGCCTTGCGACCGTGTAGCAAGTGCGTTGCAAGTCATAAGAGTGCGTTGCGACTATGTTGCTACCACGTTGCGAGGTCACTTCCTGTCGCCTGACTCGCACGGAATCTGCGAGTGTTTTAAGCAGAAGCTAGCAGTCGCAAGGTGCCTAGCGACCACTAGCGATCATATGAGAGCAGAAGAGAGCACGTTGCTACTCGTGATACCTCATAGCGAGCTTGATGCTACTTCCTTGCTACCTCGAAGCGAGTGTGAGCGAGTGAGTCAAAATTTTCTCTTTTTGGTGCTCGCAACGCACTCTCTTGTCGATGGAAACGTAGCTTCAACTCCTTCGTAAGGGATTTGGACAGTAAGGTTTATCTTCAACTGTCTGTCCTCGTCCTCCTATTGTTAACTTATATATATAGCTCCACATATACACCAATACTTCAATGTCAATTACACAATACAACATTCACATAAACGCATACACACACAAACACCTTGTCTGTGTGTTGTGTTTGTCTCAATGACCTTTGTATGTTTGTTCAAATAGACAGCCCTGACGGATATTGAATTTTCTCTATCCGTAAACCAATTATCATCAGAACACTCACTAACGGCACCAACAAGCTTGAGAAGAAAGTCGTGTGCAGCGGGGCCACGGGAGGAGGGGAGGCATGCAGTTAGCAAGTTCAGAAGAGCAGTCAGCGTGAAAATATCGATTGAAGATGGAGAGGCAATATGGCGGCGGAATTTAAGAGGTAGAAGACTTTCAGTAAGAGGAGGAGAGCTGATGAGACGAAGAGCCTTAGACTCCACTCTGTCCATGAGAGCTGTGTGAGTGGAGCCCCCCCACACGTTAGATGCATACTCAATACGAGGGCAGACAAGGCCACTGTATATGGATAGCAACTGTGCGGGGGAGAAGAACTGGCGGAGACGATACAGAACGCCCAACCTCGAGGAAACTGATTTAGTGAGAGAGGAGATGTGAAGTTTCCAGTTAAGATTATGAGTTAAGGATAGACCGAGGATGTTTAGTGTTGAAGAAGGTGACAGTTGAGTGTTGTCGAAGAATAGGGGATAGGTGTTTGGAAGATTATGTCGAGTTGATAGGTGGAGAAATTGGGTTGTTGAGGCATTGAAGGACACGAGGTTCCTTTTACCCCAATCGGAAATGATAGCAAGGCCTGAGGTTAAGCGCTCTACAGCCTCCAGTCTGGAGTCTTGTAATTCCTATTGAGAAGGTCCTCTGTTGAAAGAATTTGAATAATGCAGAGTGGAGTTGTAAGCGTATGAATGAGTAGGACAGTTTGTTATGGAAAGAAGATCATTGATGAATAACAGGAAGAGAGTGGGTGATAGGACAGAGCGATGTGGAACACCACTGTTTATAGGTTTAGGGGAAGAGCAGTGACTCTACCAAAGCGGAGATAGAACGGCCGGAGAGGAAATTGGAGATAAAGGAACAGAGAGAAGGATTAAAACCGTAAGAGGGCAGTTTAGAATGCAAAGACTTGTGCCAGACTGTATCGAAAGCTTTCGATATGTCTAGCGCAACAGAGAAAGTTTCACCGAAACGGCTAAGAGAGGATGACCAAGAATCAGTTTAGAGAACAAGAAGATGGCCAGTAGAACACCCCTTGCGGAACCCATACTGGCGATCAGATAGAAGGTCAGAAGCGGAAAGATGCTTTTGAATCTTCCGGGTAAGGATTGATTCAAAAGCTTTATATAGACATGAAAGTAAAGCTATAAGGCAGTAGTTTGAGGGATTGGAACGGTCACCCTTCTTGGGCACAGGCTGGATGAAGGCGTACTTCCAGCAGGAAGGAAAGGTAGATGTTGATAGGCAGAGACGAAAGAGTTTGACCAGGCAGGGTGTCAGCACGGATGCACAGTTTTTAAGAACAATAGGAGGCACTCCATCAGGTCCATAAGCCTTCTGAGAGTTGAGACCAGAGAGGGCATAGAAGACATCATTGTCAAGAATCTTAATAACAGGCATAAAGGAGTCAGAGGGGGGATTAGTAGGAGGAATATGCACAGAATCGTCCAGAGTGAAGTTGTTACAGAAAGTTTGAGCGAAGAGTTCAGTCTTAGAGATAGATGAGACGGCGGTGCTGCCATCAGGGTTAAGAAGAGGAGGGAAAGATGAAGTGAAATTGGAGGAGATATTTTTGGCTTGGTGCCAGAAGTCACGGGAAGAATTAGAAAAAAGCAAGGTTTTGACATATGCTATGTATGAAAGAGGTTTTGGTAAGCCGAAGAATAGATTTGGCACGATTCCGGGGGGAAATGTAAAGGTCATGGTTAGCGGGAGTTCGAAGGCTCTGGTACCTTATCGTGAGCTGCCTCTCTATCTTTGACAGCGTGAATAAGCGTGATTAAACCAAGGCTTTTAAGCATGAGGAGTAGAGAAAGTATGTGGAATGTATGCCTTCGTTCCAATCACCTCTGTGATGCGCTGTGCACACACAGAGGGGTCTCTCTCCTGGAAGCAATAATCATTCCACGGGAAATCAGAGAAGTACAACTTCAGGTCGTCCCACCTACTCCTACTTTCGGTAGGTAAAGAGGGGGAAATATATGTAACGAAAGAAGCGAAAGAAGAAATGAAAAAAGAAACGACACGAAAACATTCGGGAGGAGAGGAAGATGAAATATAGGTCAAGGAAGGAGTGAGAGAGGCAAGGAGAGGCTTAAGAAGATAAAAATGATTGACAGGAAATTGTAGATAAGAGTATTGAGGGATGGAGCGAAGAATATGTATGAAGGCGATGAAAAGAAAAAAAGACGGAAGGAAGGAGAAAAAGATAACGAAAAGGGGTTTAGGGTGTAGAAATAAAAAAGGTAAAATGAATGAAGGAGAAGAAAGATATGTCAGACATGAATCGAGAGAGAGAGAGAGAGAGAGAGAGAGAGAGAGAGAGAGAGAGTGGTGGGGGTGGGGGTAAATTGGTAAATAATGTACTGGAGGCCAGAGGGGAGAGAGCGGTAAACAAGATTACTGGCATGTGAAATAACTCAAGAAAGGAACTGGATGGACGGAAGGGACGGTTTTGAGATAGCCAGAGGAATAGTCAGATAGGTTGAGAAAAAGAGAGAGAGAGCGAGAGAGAGAGACCAGTGAAAGAGGGAAGCCCTGATCGACCGCCGTCCAACCGCCTGCCTCATCTCACTTCACCTCATCTCACTTCACCTCACCTCGCCTCACCTCACCTCACCTCACCTTTCATTACCTTACCTGTGTGTCATTACGAAAAAGGCAAACATTTTTGTGGTGAATTTCAAAACTTTCACCCACCCACCTAATGCAAGTCTGTCTCGTTCTTTGTTTTCTTCTTGTTTCAGTTTTTTTTTCTTTCTGAAATCCCTTGTAGTTTGTTTTTATTTATTTTTATGTACTTTACCTTTTTTTTCTTTAAATTCTTTACTGAAAAGCATTATAAGCTAACAAAAGTTTCACACACACACACACACACACACACACACACACACACACACACACACACACACACACACACACACACACACACACGCCATTTAGCCCAGGTGAGTGTTCCATTGCGTTGATACCTGGCCGTAAATCCGCGTCCCAATCACCTTCCCCACACCTGCGTCCCACACCTGCATACAGGCGCAAAGGTGACACCCGCCTGGGGCTGGATTTGCTTTCGATAACCTCTAACATTTTTGTTTGTATCCTATAGATCCTAGAGGAACGATACTCGTACGGGAAGAATCACGAATTTGTGCTTTTATACATTATTTGGTGTCCTTGAAGAAGATCCAACTTTATGAACAATAATCTTTATGTTTTCGGAATGTGGCTCAGTTTAGGTGCTGCGTTGTCCTCACGATTCAGTATCAGGTGGCACGTCATTCAGTTTTACTTCTTATCTGTCTGAAGTAGGTAGTGACTCAGATCCTATAATTCTGTGTACTGGTCCTACCTGACTAGGAGCGTTTTTGCAGAGCCAAGCCGCCCGTCGCTATATTGCTACAGAAGAGTGTTGTGGCGGCTTGTCAACAACACACACACAGAATGATGGTCACAACACCCCACCGTACGGGACTCAATTAAGGGACTGCTAGGAAACCAAGACATTCCCTTTGCGGGTTCGACTTTCCCTGTCCTCTCTTCATTACTTTTCACCACAGAAAACACCAAATGACTGTCAGCTTGTGGCTTTGGGAAACCTATTAAAAACGTTTCCCTGTTCCTACTCATATTTGCGTTTTCTTGTGTGTTCAGGGGATCCCGTGTCCAACTTTTCACATTATCAAGCACAACTTTATTTTCATAGTTTTTTTTATTTTTTTATTCATGAAGACTGATTTAATTCACAAGACTTGTTTTGGTATTGTTTCTGGTCGGTTGAAGATTATTCCAGCGCTGACTTTTTTTCTCCTACTCTATTTAACAAAAGGGGGACTTGTTTTCATAGATAGTACGGTATAGTCTTACCAGGGAATTAATGAAACTGCGTAAAAAAGTTAACTTAATTAACTTCTGGGGGGTAGTATACAAAAGAAAGGGATAATAGTAATGAAAGGGAACACATGAGTGGCTTCTTCCATATATAGACGTCTACAGGACTGATAGCATTGCCCTGTGTGTGTGTGTGTGTGTGTGTGTGTGTGTGTGTGTGTGTGTGTGTGTGTGTAACCAGAATATAAAGCAAGGGACACTCAAGCACCTGTTTACAGTATTCAAGGCGGCTGCGGAGGCGTGCGTATATGCAGGGCGAGACGAAGAGAAGTGGGAGGCAGGGCAGTGAGTAATACATGAGGCCTGCAGGCGGTTAGTCACGTCGAGAAGAAGGCAGCAGGTGTAGTGGTCATTATGCAGGTGTGTGTGTGTGTGTGTGTGTGTGTGTGTGTGTGTGTGTGTGTGTGTGTGTGTGTGTGTGTGTGTGTTATTTTGCTTGCTGCCGAGTTGGGTTAAAGTTTTAGCATGTATATTTTGTTTCAAGTGAGCTGCCTCCCTTTTTTTTTGTGTGTGTGTGTTTCACAGAATGACGAGTTTTTAATATAGTGTGTTACTGTCATGTTTTAGTTAATATATTATCTATCCATGTATCTGCCTATGTATGTTTGTATATATGTATGTATCCGTCTATCTATATATCTATCTAGCAATCTATCTATCTATTTTTCTGTCTAATGTGCCACCTAAATATCTTTCCCCTTTATAAACTTAAATATTACCTTTCTGTATTATATGTCTATCCCTCAATTAATATATCTGCATATGTATTAATCTCTACTTATCTGTATTTGAGGCTATTCATCTGCCTATCTGTCTGTCTCTCTGTGAGCTTGTGTAATATTTTATGTAAAGAGACAAGTGGGTATGTGTTACAAGCTATAGGAACGATTGAATAGTTCAGAGTATTTATTATTAATTGGAGGATTCACCGAGATAGGAAAGGAATTTCAATCAGAGTGTTATGTCACCAAGAGCAGGTTGTTCAGTGAACTATGGCGAGTTGTTGTCTAGAGGTTAAATGTTAATACAAGGGGTTCAGTTTGGCGAACATAACAAAACATAAACGTATGAAAGAAAGGAATTGGAGCAATTATAAATATATATTACAGTTCAATCACACGTAAATCTTTCATACACCCAACAATCCCTCAAACACTTACACTTACTGACAAATATAATACACAGGTAAAGTAGAAAAAAAGTTCCCACGGTGCCGCATATTGTTACGGTAAACAGGAAACACTTAGAAGTGCACTCGTGCCTGCTGCGCTGGTCACTTACTCGTCACCTGATCGACCGAGGTGTTGTGAGGGACAGGAGAGAACGGTGAGACTAACTTTTTTTTTTTTTTTTTTTTTAAGATCGCTCCCTCCCTATTGGGAAGGAGCACGGGCAGACAGACAGACTCTATCGTCCGACCGTAGCATAGCCGACCAAGTCGGTCTGTCAACAAGAACTGGCCTGTCTCTCTAACTTACGGTGGAAACCAGCCCCTATTTATAACGGCTGGTTCGAGACGAGTGGGAGGCCGGCCAGATAGTGTGTGTGTGTGTGTGTGTCAGGCACGTGAGTAGGGCGAAGCTTCAGATTACCCTAACTCAGAGGAATAGTAAAAATCAGAGCTGAGTCGATTCAGGATTGCGTACAGTTAGGTACAGTTTAGTCTTTATATACAGCAAATGTTCCGTGCAGTCATTACGTAATTATTGTATAATTGCTTTAGTTTTCAAACAACGTATTCATTTACCCGTTTGATGAGAAATTTGTATCTGTTATAACGTCATTTTGCTCACCTACACACACACACACACACACACACACACACACACAGGGATGAACGTACGTAGTGTAATTCACGGCCTGATCACGAGTTGGACTCGTAATCGCCAGCAGGTACCCTCAACATGAGCAAGTGTTCTTTATCGTCGATCTATGGGTACTGTTAGGACCACACACCACACCCCATCCCCATTGCTCAAGGTAACCACTCCTAGTCAACGGAAAGAATCCGGCCTGAGTAGGCTCGAACCGTCGCCCTGTCAGATCGTGAAGCCTAGCACCGCAGCGCTCTACCAGTTGCGCCACGGAGTGTGTGTGTGTGTGTGTGTGTGTGTGTGTGTGTGTGTGTGTGTGAACATATGAACATAAGCAACTAACTTTTTATATTAGTCTAAAAATTGTTCATTGACAAATATACAATGAGACAACCAGAAATAGATTATAGTACAAAAGAATGAAACAATGGATGAAATAGAGGCAGAAACAACCTTTGTTCGAAAAATTTCATGTGTCGGCGTGATACATTTATTAACTACAGTAACGAATGTTTCCATGAATATGTACTGATACTCGATGTTCTATATGCTTGAAAAAAAATATATAGAAATGCCAAATATATTTTTGCGAATGCTATTGTGTTCGCAAGAAAATAAACATTCACTCTTTTTGTAACCCGAAGAAAGAAAAGTCAAAACAGTAGATAAAACATTCACAAATATAACCCCAAACGCAAAATCACGAGCAATCCATGCCGTTCTACTTCTACCTTTTTTTGCGAAGTGATAAATATTCATGACAACAAATGTAAAATTAAGTTACAACGGCGCAAAAATAACGAGATAGCGCGAGTGTTGAGAATAGATATATAAATGAGAATAAGAACACTGCTGCTTTTCTATCTATAGCGCGGGCGGTGCTCTGACTCAGCAGGCAGGCGACTGAGGCCCAAGTGTAAAATTGTACGAACTGGAAATGGTGCTTTGGTGGAAGGGATTGCTCTGGGGCTTGGTATGAAGCAATGTAATGAATTGTGCTTCAATTGTAAATGTGTTATTATTATATATTTCAGTGTGTGTATCTGGTGATTGAATTCCTGTCTGAATGGCTGAGTTGGTTCAGTGGTTGCCGTGCGTACCTGCGATTCCGCGGGTCCAGGATGGAATCCTGCCCCTGGCAGTCGGCGTGCTGTTCCCCCAGCCGTTCATCATCCCTTTCGGGCTGGTTAATAAATAGGTGTCTGGGGAAACCTATGGGAAGTAAACTTTGGTAACTCGGATGTCACACTGAGCCTGTGTCAGGTTAATTAATGGGTTCTGACCAGCCATAGGCTCAAGGGCCAAGGCGACGTGGATGAACATCGAGGCCACGCTCGGCTGTAGAGTATGCCCCCAACTCTACTTACTTTACTTTAACTGTGTACATGTATGTACACATATATGTACACAGACATAAGAACATAAGAACATAAGAACGCAGGAGTCTGCAAGAGGCCGGTAGGCCTGTACGAGGCAGCTCCTTTGACCCTAAGCTCCCGTGTATCTAACCCCACCTATTATCGCTGTCCATGAATTTATCTAATCTATTTTTGAATGTGACAATTGTATTGGCACTCACCACATGACTGCTAAGCCTATTCCACTCATCCACCACCCTGTTAGTAAACCAATTTTTGCCTATGTCCCTGTTGAATCTGAATTTATCCAGTTTAAACCCGTTACTTCGTGTCCTACCCGGTTCTCTTACCAACAAAACCTTATGAATGTCTCCCTTATTAAAGCCCTTCATCCATTTATAAACCTCGATCATGTCTCCACGCACCCTTCGCCTTTCTAGAGAATGCAAGTTTAACTGTTTGAGTCTTTCCTCGTATGGCAAGTTTCTCAACCCCTGAATCATCTTAGTCATCCTCCTCTTCACCGATTCTAACATTTTGATATCCATTCTATAGTAGGGTGACCAGAACTGAACCGCATAGTCAAGATGAGGTCTAACTAATGCTAAATATAGTTTGAGGAAGACTTCAGGCGTCTGTTGCTTAAGCTCCTTGAAATAAATCACATGCAGTACCCTATTATCTCGATTTCTAGCTTGAATGCATTGTGCCTTGGACGGAGATCAGAGCTCACTAAGACCCCTAAATCCCCTCGCACCCTTTTAGACCTACTTATGAGAGTGTCATTTAAGCAATAGTTATGAGGGGTTGTTCCTACCTACACTCAGAATACTGCACTTCCCTACATTGAACTCCATCTGCCATTTATCCGCCCAGTCATATAATCTGTTGAGTTCACCCTGGAGAATACTAGCGTCCTGATCCGACTCAATTACTCTACCGATCTTCGTATCATCTGCAAATTTACTAACATCACTACTAATTCCTGTGTCTAAGTCATTGATATAAATAATAAACACAAAGTGGACCTAATACCGAACCTTGTGGGACCTCACTAACACATCCCCAGTCAGATCTTTTACCATTGATTTGCACTCTTTGCTTCCTATTGCTAAGCCACGCCTTGACCCAGTTCAAAACTTTACCCTCTACTCCGTGAGCCTGTAATTTAAGCAACAGTCGTTGGTGAGGAACTTTGTCAAACGCTTTACTAAAATCGTGTGTGTCTAGCTGCTAGCAACTGTAACTCTTCGTATGTCTGTTAATGTGAATAACTGTTCTGTTTGTGTTTGTGTGTCTGCCTGGCTCTCTATGTCTGTCTGTCTGTACCTAGCATTTTGCACGGAATAGGCTACGGGAACCGGCCAGGAAAGGTTATCAAGTTTGTTGTGTTTTCTTTGTAGGCCGCAGTTATCAGCGGCGCTAACACTGCTTCTCATCGACCTAATGACCTCCCCGTACTTCTTAACTCTCCTGGCAAGAGTGACATTACTATCTCTTTTCATGCCCCACCTCCTCCGTTTCAGTTTCAACCCATCTTCTCCTTTCTTGCCCGCCTCTCCCTCCGGCTTCTACCCCCTTCCTCCTCTCTCTCATACTTATCCCTTCCCTCCCGCTATACCCTCCATCTTCCCTCTTCCATTCTTCCTCCTCCCTTACCCTTTCCCCTCCAACGTCACCAATGACAAAAGAGACACATCGGGCCTGCACTGCAACCCCCCCCCCCCCTCGTTTCCCCCATAGGCCCTCCCTTTCAACCCCCTTTCCTCTTCCAATGCCCCCCCTCACCCTCTCCCCTTCCTTCAATATACTCTCTCCTGTTCCCTATCCCTCCCTCTTCCTCTTCCCCACCCCCTCCCCTCTCATACCCCTACACCCACCCCCTCCCACCTCACCCTCAACCTTCCTCCTTCCCTCATCTTCGTTTCCCCCCCCATCCCGGCAGTCATACCTCAGCATCGCCAATGACGCAGAAATGACACATACATAATGGTCCTGCTCTATAACACCCCCAGTCGGCATCATTACGTCCCTCCGCCCCCTCTTCCCCGACCCCGCTCCCGCCCTGCCTCCCCAACCCGCCACTCTCCCCCTCCTCGCATAGTACAGTGACATCAGTAGCGCAAAAATAAGTTATTGTGTCTCTTAGGGGACATATTTGCGTATCTTTCTTTCTTTTTACCTCTTTTGTAACAGAGCGCGGCTCGCCATCCTCTTGCAAATTATGGTTTGAATTTCGGAATGTACCCAAAATATCCTATGGCAAAACAATAGTAAGTGCACATTTTTTTTTTTAAGTAACTTCTTCTTGAGACGCTATCAACAAGTAAATTTGAATCATTTATCATTACTTCGTCAAATGGATACTTAAATATGAAGTGTGTTTATAAATTAACTTCGTCTTCAGACATCACCAACAAGTAGACGGCACCATTTATCATTACTCTGTCAAATGGATACTTAAACTTTACTTTGCTCACCTTTTTTAAGACAAACATGTTTCGAAGCTGTTTAAACCATATGTTATGTAGAGACTTCCAACACTGAATGAACTTTTCGGTGACAGCCATGCGCTCACCACACCAGACCAAGATGTATCGACCCTGCTGGCAAAATCTCTTGGTATGAAGCTTGTACTACTATGACTCTTCAATCATGTTTTCGGTCCGCCATGATGAGCATACTAATGTCTTGTTCAGTGTTGCGTTTTTGTGGACTGAGTGAAGCAGGAGTCTCAATCAAACACACACACACACACACACACACACACACACACACACACACACACATGAAGAAAATATTTTAAAGTATACTCTTCCAGCGCAACAGAGTACGAAATAAGGGTGCTAGACTTGGTAGTATTGAGTATCAGAAATCTTTTAAAAGCCTTTGCGCTGTGGTGCTTGCAGCTTCCGTAAATAATCAGCATGTTTTTTTTATACCTTTACAATCCTCTTTTCCACATTTAATATTCTCATTAATAAGCAAAGTAACGCAGTAAAGAAATAAAGATTCTCTCTCTCTCTCTCTCTCTCTCTCTCTCTCTCTCTCTCTCTCTCTCTCTCTCTCTCACACACACACTTACCTGTCAAAGGAGATGGCCATGAGTGTAAACACGCTCGCCGAGATGGTCACGTTCGCCATGAAGTTGCTGATGGTGCAGTAGACGGCGCCGAAAGGCCAGTCACTGTGGGAAGAAAGACACGTTAAGACAGGGAGAGGATAAAAAGTTCAAAAAAGGGTCAGACAAATTTTTCTTTCCCATTTCTCTCCAGCTTTGTCGTTCGGAGAATTCGTCATGATAGGCAGAAAAAAATATTGATGAATTAAGACTCCGTAAAAAAAAAAAAATAGCTTTGGAGCGACATGTCAAGTAAGCCGAGGAGGGTCTGGTGTTACTGGAGTGTTGATTATAGGTGTTGCACAGGTGCTTGTGCTGCATAATGACATCAGCAAGCAAGACACAGCATTAAGCTAAGTATTGTTGTTGTTGTTGTTGTTGGAGGAGGAGGAGGAAACATGGAAACATGGACTAGCAGGCAGCAGAAAGCATGTTGGCTCATCACTAGGCTGCCTGCTCTCAGTGATTTAATCAATCCATTTTTTTTTTTTTTTTTTTTTTTTTTTACAACAAAGGAGGCAGCTCAAGGGCACACAAAAAAAGAAAACAATAATAAAAAGAAAAGCCCGCTACTCGCTGCTCCCAAAAAAGAAACAAAAGAGGTGGCCGAAAGGAAGATCAAATACGGGAGGAGAGGTGCCCCGACACCCTCCTCTTGAAAGAGTTCAAGTCGTAGGCAGGAGGAAATACAGATGAAGGAAGATTGTTCCAGAGTTTACCAGCGTGAGGGATGAAAGAGTGAAGATGCTGGTTAACTCTTGCATAAGGGGTTTGGACAGTATAGGGATGAGCATGAGTAGAAAGTCGAGTGCAGCGGGGCCGCGGGAGGGGGGGAGGCATGCAGTTAGCAAGTTCAGAAGAGCAGTCAGCGTGGAAATATCGATAGAAGATAGAAAGAGAGGCAACATTGCGGCGGAATTTAAGAGGTAGAAGACTATCAGTATGAGGAGGAGAGCTGATGAGACGAAGAGCCTTAGCCTCCACACTGTCCAGAAGAGCTGTGTGAGTGGAGCCCCCCCACACATGAGATGCATACTCCATACGAGGGCGGACAAGGCCCCTGTATATGGACAGCAACTGTGCAGGGGAGAAGAACTGGCGGAGACGGTACAGAACGCCCAGCCTCGAGGAAGCTGATTTAGTAAGAGATGAGATATGAAGTTTACAGTTGAGATTTTGAGTTAAGGATAGACCAAGGATGTTTAGTGTTGAGGAAGGTGATAGCTGGGTGTTGTCAAAGAATAGGGGATAGTTGTTTGGAAGATTGTGTCGAGTGGATAGGTGGAGAAACTGTGTTTTTGAGGCGTTGAAGGACACCAGGTTCTTCTTGCCCCAATCGGAAATAATAGTAAGGTCTGAGGCTAAGCGTTCTGCAGCCTCCAGCCTTGAGTCGTTAAGTTCCTGAAGGGTGGGTCTTCTATTAAAAGAAGTTGAGTAATGCAGAGTGGAATCATCGGCGTAGGAATGGATAGGACAGTTCGTTTTGGAAAGAAGATCATCAATGAACAACAGAAAAGAGTGGGAGATAGGACAGAACCCTGTGGGACACCACTGTTAATAGATTTAGGGGAAGAACAGTGACCGTCTACCACGGCAGAAATAGAACGGTCAGAAAGGAAACTGGAGATAAAGGTACAGAGAGAAGGATAAAACCGTAGGAGGGTAGTTTAGAAAGCAAAGATTTGTGCCAGACCCTATCAAAAGCTTTTGATATGTCCAGCGCAATAGCAAAAGTTTCACCGAAACGGGTAAGAGAGGATGACCAAGAGTCAGTTAAGAAGGCTAGGAGATCACCAGTAGAACGTCCCTTGCGGAACCCATACTGGCGATCAGATAGAAGGTCAGAAGTGGAAAGGTGCTTTGAATCTTCCGGTTAAGGATTGATTCAAAAGCTTTAGATAGACAAGAAAGTAAAGCAATAGGACGGTAGTTTGAGGGATTGGAGCGGTCACCCTTCTTAGGCACAGGCTGTATGAAGGCATACTTCCAGCAAGAAGGAAAGGTAGATGTTGACAGGCAGAGGCGAAAGAGTTTGACCAGGCAGGGTGACAGCACGGAGGCACAGTTTTTAAGGACAATAGGAGGCACTCCATCAGGTCCATAAGCCTTCTGAGGATTGAGGCCAGAGAGGGCGTAGAAAACATCATTTTGAAGAATCTTTATAACAGGCATAAATTAGTCAGAGGGGGGATGAGTAGGAGGAATATGCCCAGAATCGTATAGAGTGGAGTTTTAGAAAATGTTTGAGAGAAGAGTTCAGCCTTAGAGATAGATGAGACGGCAGTGTTGCCGTCAGGACTGAGGAGTGGAGGAAAGATGAAGAAGTGAAGTTGGAGGAGATGTTTTTGGCTAGATGCCAGAAGTCACAGGAAGAGTTAGAAAGCAAGGTTTGACATTTTCTATTAATGAAAGAATTTTTGGTTAGTCGGAGAATAGCCATAGCCATAGGAGTGGCTTGCAGGGAAGGATTAAAGCACTTGTGCACCTACTCTTGGATACGTTCAGTTTACTCCCGATGCAGCAAAGTGGCGATCAATGCATTTCTTGAATGAGCTGATGCTCTCTGCGCTAACCACTTCTGCAGGTAGGCTGTTCCAGTGGCGAACCACTCTATTCGAGAAATAACTCCTGCCGATGTCTGTATTGCATCGCTTTGCTTGAATTGTTTTCCCGTTGTTTCTTGTTCTCAGGTTAGTTTGTAGCGTGAAGTTCAGCTTGGAGTGATCAACGTTGCTGAGCTTGTTCAGGTACTTAAAGACTTGTATCATGTCTTCCCGCAGTCGTCTCTTTTCCAACGTGAAGGAGGAGGAGAAGAACAAGAACAAGAACAAGAACAAAAAGCGAGAACAAGAACAAGAAGAGATAGAAAAAGAAGCAGAAGAAATAAAAGACAAATAATAATGATAATAATAATAATAATAATAATAATAATAATAATAATAATAATAATAATAATAATAATAATAATAATAGAAGAATGATTAATAATAATAATAAGAAGAAAAAAACAAATAATAATAATAATAAGAAGAAGAAGAAGAAGGAAAATAATAATAATAATAATAATAATAATAAGAAGAAGAAGAAGAAGAAGAAGAAGAAGAAGAAGAAGAAAAGAAGAAGAAGAAGAAGAAACCGACGACGGAGCAGAGGAAGAAGAAAAAGAAAAGAAAAAGAGAAGGAGGAGGAATCCTGGAAACATGAAAAGGCAGGCAACAGGAAGCCTATAACTCATTACGAGTTTGCCCGCTCTGGTGATGCGATTTTCTTGATAGTCATTTCGTGCTTGCAGGCAGACCAAAGCACTTTTTTTTACGTATTCGCCTATGGCGCTGGTAGGCTTTCTTGATGGGGTCTGATGGTCGGCCCCAGCCCGTCGTGGCGCAGGCAAGTGTTTATAATGGCGCCATCTTGCATTGGCTCATGCTGCCCCACAGAGGTCATCTTTGATCCTAGAATCGAGAGTCCGGGTTAATAGGTGGTCTTCTGAACAGCTTGTGGATAGTCTTAGGCCACTCGGCGGTGACTTAAAAATCCCAGCATGTGGCAACTGGTGGGGCGCGAGCCCGCGTCGTCCTGGACGCGGCGCCGTCACGCTATCCACTCAGCCACGGCCTTCCCAATGAATATACTTCCAATGTCTGTATTACATCGCCTCGCCTGAATTGGTAGACCGTTGTTTCCAGTTCTAGAGATGGTTTGTAGCTCAAAAAACTTGGAGTGGTTAACGTTACTGAAGTTCTGAAGTACTTGAAGATATGAACATATCTCATCATAAGCGTCTCTTTTCGAGCGGAAAGAGATGTAGTAGGAGAAGAAGGAGGAGGAGGAGGAAGTAGAACAAGAAGAAGAAGAAGACGAAGAAGAAGAAGAAGAAGAAGAAATTGGAGGAGGAGGAGAAAGAGGTACAGGCGTATTCAATCCTAATCATTCTTTGTGTTTAACTTCTTTAACGATATTTCTCGTAAGCTATCGATACCTGTATGTATCTAGCTTTTAATCTCCTCAGAAAGGGCATATCAACGGTAAGTACTGAACCTGAAGGCAAGACATGCCAAGGACAGGCGGTGCAGCTGTCAATGGTATGAACCAGAATTAAAGGGGATTAAAGCTAGGAGAAAAACGAAGGGGAAGAAGAAAATTAAGAAGAAGAAAAAAGGGAGGAAAGGAGAAGGAGAAGCAGACGAGAATGAAAGCAACAGGAAGCCAATTGGCTTATTACGAAGCTTTCTGCTGTGGTGATATGATTTTTTTGACTGCAGTCACTTCATGCCTGCAGAACAGACCAAAGCATTTCGGTGCGTACGCTAAGTGTAGAAGAAGAAGAGAGAAGAGGAGAAGGAGGTGGAAGAAAAGGCAGTGAAATAGAAGAAAATAAGAGGATAGAATTGACAATAGAGCGCTCCCTCTCATTAAGAAGCCGCCGTGAGCCAGGATCGAACTCAAGAGGAAGAGGAGGAAGAGGAAAATGTTAAGTAGGTCAAGGAAAACATAAAAACGACGTGTGGATTTTATTTTTTAAACGTGATTGGATTCAGTGTGATTAATATCTTACAAAGGGAACACAGCCCACAACACCCCTGTATGAACACAGTGCTAAAAACACATGTGGAGGAGGCGCTGATGTTGGATTTGCACGTTGTATTGATCATGGTGTGTGTGTGTGTGTGTGTGTGTGTGTGTGTGTGTGTGTGTGTGTGTGTGTGTGTGTGTGTAGTGTCTGGAAAGGGCAAAATGCGCACAACATGCTTGTAGGACAACTCTTTTGTAAGGACGACAAAAATTAGTGAGACTCACGACCGAGCGAGCGTCTATTTTCACTAGTTAATCGGATTTCTCTTGTTTACTGATGATTGTTTGGAGATTGGATATCTCTGTGTGTGCTGGTGTGAAGCGTTCCTCTCCTAACGATGCTGAAATCGAGATATGTATCAAGTTTGACCTTTGTGTGTGTGTGTGTGTGTGTGTGTGTGTGTGTGTGTGTGTGTGTGAGAGAGAGAGAGAGAGAGAGAGAGAGACTTACAAAAGCCATCTAAGCCTGTAAAATGAAGGCGCACGAGAGAGGCAATACTTCTGCCTCCTCCCTTCTATTTGAATTATAAACACTTAAAGTACAATGGATTGCTCAGATTAAAATAGCGAAAGATACACACACACACTCACACACACACACACACACACACACACACACACACACACACACACACACATCTAATCGAACTAATGAAGACAGGCAGACAGAAACGGGCAGATGAGCAGACAGACAAATGTAGACACAGGTAAGGAAATCGGCAGTCACACAGGAGGCAGGTGGACCAGCAGACAATGAAATTCATGATGAACGAGGTAGGTGCGACATAGGTACACTGTCACACCTCAATATATCTTGCTACAAAATCATTCAGATCCAATATGTCACGTTTGAATCTGTGCCTGCTCGTCTCCCGTTTATTTCTCTCTCTAACTACCTATCTGTGTCTGCCTAGCTATCCCTCCCTTTCCCAGGGTTGTGTAATAACTTCCATATTAAATAATTCTGAACATATTGCTTGATCGCTCGCGTGGAAGCTTTGGAGTCAGCAAACAGCCTTATATGATTCAGTACCATAAGTTTGCGCCAATAGACAGATCAAATATATGCTGTGAGGGTTTTCTGCTCTATTGGCTTCAGCTTTCGCTTCTTTGGATGGTAAAAGCAAATGGGATCCTTTGTGCATTGACTTGGCATTTGAGAAGACGTAGAAATCCATATTAAACTGACAATATTTTGTACAGTGCCTCGGCGTTAGGGGCCTTGGGTGCTCATTAAGTTATTTTAGTTTGTCATTTGTGAGGAGGCTAGATCCCCCTTTCTCTCCACGCAGAATGGCAGGTTAGGCGGGAAAACAAAATTATCAAAAATTCCTTGTGCGTACCGTCGTCTCTTGGGAAATAGTTTAGTAGTGCATTAGTCCATTCTTGCCTGCTTTCCACCCTTTTTCTTTTCTCCCCTGCGATCCCATCAGTTTTTATCCCTTCGCCCTTCGCGCTCCTCATACTCATCTCCCCAGCCACCTCATCTTATCCAGCTTATCTTCCTTCCTCGTTTCTTGTCTCTTCGTTCTCTCACAGCTTCCGTTTCCCCATCCTGCAATTTTTTTCTCCCTAAAATATGTCACTTTATTGCTTTCTTTTCACTCATTTAGAAATACCTCATTCCTGTGTGTGTGTGTGTGTGTGTGTATGCGTGTTTGTGTGTGTGTGTGTGTGACAGAGAGAGAGAGAGAGAGAGAGAGAGAGAGAGAGCACGCCTATGGTCTTATCATCCTAACTTCCATCAATTTTCACTAACTCAGTTCTCTCTTCTCGTCTTCCACCTTACCAGAGATTTCTATTACCTCCTTAATTCACTTTTTGTTTCTTTTGTTTCGTTTTCATTGTTGTTCTTATACTCCTCGCTCTTCTCTTCCTCTTCCCCTTCCTTCTTCCTTTCCCTGTAACTCTCCCATCTTTCTCTCCTCTTTTATCTTCCTCCTTTTTCCTTCCAATTTCTTTTCCTCATTTTCACACTCGTTATACTTGTTTTTCTTTTCCTACCAACACCCACCCGTCCTGTGCTTGTCTTATTTTTCCTCCTCAGTCGCCTCGTTATATCGTCTTACAACTCTTTCCCCTCCCGTGTTTGAAAAAGTTTTCTACATCCTTTAATCCTTCTCTCTTTTTTCTTTTAAACCGTCTCTGTCTTTCTCCTTCTCCACCCTCTCTTCCTCTTCCTCGTCATTGTCGGCATCCTCCTCCTCCTCCTCCTCCTCACCACCGCTACCATCACCATCACTGCTTCCACCACCACCACCTCCTTCTTTCGAGTGATCATTATCACTAGCGGAGTACCACAAGGACCAGTGCTGGTACCATGGCTGTGACCCTTCATCCTTGTAATAAACATCCACAACTTGGAAATAGCAATTAAATCCTTCATATTGATTTTCACTAGTGACACCATAAGGCGGACAGAAACTCTCGCCACGGCCGGTTGCAAAGTCATCCAAGAAAATTTTGATTAAGTTATCCAGTGGTTTAAACAAGGTCAAATATCCTTCAACCTTTAACATTGCAGAGTCAATCCCTTTAGTCCATAAACAGTTATCATACAAATAACTTGCGTTGGAAACCTCTACATGTCGTGTGTGAGTAATCAGCAAATTCTTGAAACATGGAAAGCACTGTAAGTCTGCCTTTAGAAAGCTAATACACACTTGGGTTCAGTACCAGGAACTCTGAGGGTGGGACTGGAGTAATGTTGTCTTTGTATACTATTTTGGAAACACCTCACTTGTAATACGTAGTGCAGTTCTGGTCCCCCATTTAGAAAACAGACATTGAATTGCTCAAGAGAGCGCAGTGACGTGCCACCAAAACGATACCATCGTTGAGAGCACAGTTGTATAAAGAACGACTGAAGCGAATCAACCTTTCTACGCTGGAAAAGACAACTTCGAGGGGATTTAATACACTTCTTATAGTGTCTGATTAATTTCAGTAACGTCAGTCACTTTATTTTTTTAACTAAAAATTAACCTGATAACTAGAAATAAGGCTCTACCGACTCAAGTGGGGCGACTCACCAACCATTGAAACGATTTAGTTGCAGAAGTAGTAAGTGCAAAACAATCAATTTATTATAAAATAGTACCTCATTGCAAACGGTTTGAATTGAACGTCCTCGTACCTACATACAAAAAGTATTTTGATCTGTTTAGTAGATCATCGAAGTGCTTGACAAATAGATGAATTATTAAAGCACTCTTCCTCGTCCTTCCAGGTGTTGACAGACACCATGGAGGATGAGTTTGAGACTCGCCTGGTAGGGGACTCCATGATGCGTGGTTGAGTTCTGTGGTCGTTCATCAAACGGCCGCTAAAAACGTTACTGTTATCCAGGTGCCAGACTGGACGACATCACCGCAGCCTGCGATGATGTCACGAGTAATGCCGACCGAAACACCCACTTTATCATTCACGTGGGCACAAATGACGTAAGGACAACCCGTTCTGAGGAACTGCTTAAAAAATACCGCAGCATGATCAAGCAGTATAAACGAAAAATGGATGCCAGCAACATCATAATCTCAGGAATCCTCCCGAGGGTCGGTGCCGAAACTAGCTTTTACAGTAAGGCCTTCAGCACGAACAACAGACTTCTGTCCCTTTGCTCACAAGAAAACGTCCAGTTCGCTAACTTGTGGAACAATTTTTACTACGATTCGGACTTGTTCCTTGCCGATGGCATCCACTTAAACCCTGTTGGAGCAACCTGTCTCGGGAGGCTGCTCTGTGATCAAGTGGCTCTTCGAAAGCCAAAAAACGCCAAAGTGAGAACACCAGCAGCTCCACCGTGAGGGAGCACTCAGCCCGCGCAACCCCCGACTCGAATCATATTAAAGCTTGCTATATAAACGCTTATAGCCTACGTAACAAATTTGAAGACTTAGAAGCACTCGCAGCTACAAATCATTATCTCATCATCGGAGTCACATAATCTTGGATAGACACTTCAAATAGAGATTTCATTGCGGAATATAGATTACCGGGTTATACGATTTTTAGTCACGAAAGAGAGTACAGACAGGGTGGAAGCGTTATCTTATCTTATATATCCTCAACTCTCTCCATCCAGTATTCGTGAAAACAGATATTATAACTAAGGTGGACACGATCTTCATTGAAATTAAAAATAAGTCTCGTAAAATAGTAGTTGGACTAATCTATAGACCGCCAGGGCAGGCTCTTGATATCGACCACCGTTAACTGAATTAATATTAGGAACAAGTAGTAGTTGCGAGGCAGTAATTGTGGGGGACCTTAACTTACCAGTGAAAAGATGGGGCGAACCGTTGAACTCGCATACAGGGCTCGACTTGAACACAAATTTATTAGAAAATTATTTACATCAACACGTTCAGAACCGACTCGGGAAAAGAATATACTTGACCTTATCTTTTCAACGACAGCTGATCTAGTTAACGAAGTAAATATTGGTCCAGTTTTTAGTTCTAGCGATCACCGAATAATCACATTCAGCATCAAGATGAATGACAGTAAAGTAATTGCTAGTAAAGAAAAGGTGCCAGATTATCAGAAAGCGAATTTCGTAAGACTCCGATCAATTTTAAATAATTCTGACTGGACTGTAATTTCGACGGAAACAGATATTGAAAAATCGTGGGAGGCCTTCACCACAATACTGAACAATGCCATAAGCATATGCGTACCCTATCGAAACAGACGTTCAACTATTAAGAAGAAACTCAAATGGTGGAATAACGAAATCAAAAATAGCCTCTCTCTTATAAAACGCGTATACAGTAGATACATATCAACCCAGAATGAGGCTGACAAACTAGAGTTGGACAGAATGGACCGTATTGGCTATACAGGCAGCGCCACGTGTGGCCACTCAACTCCAAGCTGTATTTTCCATAGAGTTATAGGCTAGAGTGCGTCTGAGGCTGTCTCAGGGATACACAGCCATGATGCCGCCGTCGCCCCAAGCCGATGATTACACACACCTCACTCCTACCCGATTTCAGTTTTTCTCCATGTCAAATAGTAGAGTCAGGAAATCGGGTAGAATTAAAGTGTGCGCAGTCGTTGGCTTGGAGCGGTGGCGGCACCAAGGCCTTGTATCCTGGAGGCAGCCTCAGACGCACTCTAGTACATAACTTGAGTTCTATGGAAAGTACTGCTTTGACAGTTCACTGACTGGCCACGTGTGGCGCTGGCTGTATAGCCAATACGGTCCATTCGCCGCGAAACCAAGAAATTAATAAAACGGAGCAAGAAAAATCTTGAATATATAGCGGAAACAAGTAAATCTAATCGTAAAGAATTTCTAAGCTATGTAAATAATAAAAAAAGTCACTCATTTGTAGTATCGGGCCGCGTGCTAATGATAATGGTAACCACACGAACGATGAAAATGAAATTGCTACAATCCTAAATAACTTTTTCGCATCCGTATTTGCCGACGAAGATTGTTTATCACCTCAACCGCCGGAGGTTAGAAGGACCGAAAAGATTATAAATGGCGTGCTCATCGTAGAAAGTGACATTTTACGCACCATTGAAAGGATTAAAGTAAGCAAAGCTTCTGGTCCGGACAAAATTACCCCCATAATTTTAAAAGAAATCAAACATCAAATTTGTAAACCCCTCTCTATCTTATTCAATAAATTTTTAACAGCTGGAAAAGTTCCGTTGGATTGGAAACTAGCAAACGTCACACCAACTTTCAAAAAAGGGGACAAGTCTCATCCAGGAAACTCACCAATTAGCCTGACATCGATTGTTTGTAAGTTAATGGAGACTATCATTCGCGACAATATGGTGAAATTCTTCGAAGAAAATAATATAGTAAATAATTCTCAACATGGTTTCCGTAGTAAACGTTCGTGTTTAACTAACTTATTTGATTTTTTTCATTATATTTTTGAGGTGTTTGATAAAAGCAGATCAGTAGATATCATATATCTGGATTTTCAAAAGGCATTTGATAAGGTCCACCACAAACGGTTACTCAGTAAACTATTGGCACACGGTATCTCGGGTATCATTCACAATTGGCTTGTGGACTGGCTCTCTGAGCGGAAACAGAGAGTAGTTCTAAACGGTGTTCCATCTAACTGGCTCGATGTCGGAAGCGGCGTACCTCAAGGATCAGTGCTTGGTCTCATGCCCCTCTTAATTTATGTTAATGATATCGATGATGGGCTCTTTTGCAAAATATAAAAATTTGCTGATGACACAAAAATCGCTAGTAAGGTAACTACGACACTCGACGAAGAAGCATTACAATCAGATCAAGATCGACTTGCACGGTGGGCCAATAAATGGCAAATGATATTTAACGTTGAAAAATGTAAAGTGTTACACATCGAAAACAATAACAATCGCGTTCAGTATGTAATGAATGGCCAACAACTTTCTGCAGTAAGTAAAGAAAAGGATCTTGGAATCGCTATATCAAGCGATTTAAAGCCAAGTCAGCATTGTTCAGAGGTAGTTAAAACCGCAAACAAATTGGTTGGCTTCATCGGACGAGTCTTTAATAATAAATCGGAAAAAGTAGTATTAAAATTGTATAATTCGCTGGCTCGACCCCATCTAGAGTACTGTGTAGTTTTGATCCCCCTATTACAGAAAAGACGTAGAAAAGTTAGAACGGGTTCAACGGAGAATAACAAAAATGATTCCTAAATTGAGATATTTATTTTATGAACAAAGGCTTTAAGTAGTAAATTTATTCAGCCAATCAAAACGAAGAATGCGAGGCGATCTAATAGAAGTGTTTAAAATGTTCAAAGGATTCAGTGATAATGCGGAAAATTACTTTACAACTGATAGATCAAATAGAACAAGAAGAAATAACAATTTCGAGATAAGTGGTAAAAGATTCTCGTCGCACGAAACCAAACACTTCTTCATTCGAGTCGTTAATGTTTGGCATTCTCTACCCTATGATATCGTTGATAGTACAACAGTTACGGCCTTCAAGAATAGATTAGACAAGTAAGTATTTTGAATCCAACCAGTAACTAAGATATTACTCATTGTCGTAATAACGTTAAGTTCTTTCGAATACTGGTGTCCTTGTCCGTTTTTATCGCCCGGTTAGTGGTAGCAGTAATGGTAGTTCTTTCCTTTTTCCTACATAATTTCCATGCAGTTTTTCCATGCTGCATGGTTCTTTTTCCTTTCCTGCCAGCTTTGGCTGGAGGAGCCTTCGCCTTTGCTGTCCTTCATCTTCCACCTTTGTTTAGATCTTGATCTTGATCTTGATTTATAATGCGCAGGGCACCTCTATAGGTGCATAACAAGCATATTTGTGTTGGCTGTTGGAGGGACGGGGGAGCCGAGTGTGCAGGGGATGGAAGTGAATCAAGTGTAATTGTTAGTGTTGTTGTGTTGTGGTAACAACTGAGTATATATTTGTTTTCTGAATTAATCTATTGTACCGCAGTCTAAAATCTGTTGAGGGATAGATAGTTAGTGTAGCTTGTCACAAACAGCCTCGTAAGGACCATCAGGTCTACTCTTGTTTGTTCTTCCTTTGTGTTCCTTTCTGTTCCTCCTCCTCCTTCTCCCCCTCGTCTCGCACACACCAGTCCTCTACGGCAACTCACCTGTGTAGCATGTAGATGAAGTTGAACATGCAGTTAAGCACCGACATGAAGAGGTCGGCGGCGCTTAGGTTCAGCAAGAAGTAGTTGGTTACGGTGCGCATGCGTCGGTGTGCTGTGAGGGAGGGAAAACGGAAAAGAAGGTGTTAGTAAAGTATAGTTATCATGGACGTGTGAGAAAGAATTGGTGGTGGGTTACTGGACTATGTGTAAGTATTAGTTGGTGGCGGTACGCACGCTAAGGCTTACTGCTGCGAGGGAGGGATAATATGAGAGACGGATGTCATTGTGGGAAAAAGAAAAAAACAAAGAAGAAAAAAAAGTTTTATCTCGACGAGTTTATCAAAATAATACTTAAGTCTGACATGTGGAAAACTGTTGTAAGCGAAGGATAAGGAGGGAGATGGATATTCTTGTAATATAATCGTGATGCAAATATAACAGAAAATAAATCAGTGTGTTTTAAACGTGTAGTTGTGCTGACATGATAAAGTCTCTAAAGGGGAGAGCGTTAGTTAGGTAAGGAGTTAATTAAAGGGAGTGGGAGCAGAAAAGAGTGGGAAAGATTATAACGATTGCTGGTATATAGTATGTAAAATTTTATCGTGGTGAAATAATTTTGTAATGCAAACGAAATAGTATGCAAAGATGACGTGTTGAAAATGTATACGTGTTTATGTCGTACTGGTAAGAGATGATTGATAGTGTGTCGCCATTAAAAATTTTGTGTAGCACCGACGAACGTGAAGAATAAGACTAATATTAAGAATGATGTTTTAAGTGTAACACATTTGTAATATTCGAATCTGAATTTCAGTGTTATAAAACGTTTATGCTTTAAGGGTATGCAGGAGGAATATTATTTGTTTATTAGTGTGGCACGTTATATAAGTTGATACGGAAGCTTGACTAGTGTAAAGATGTTCGTTTGATAGCGTTAGACGTGTATGAAAATGTATGTTAATGTTACACCTGTTGGTTGGAATGTTAGATACACGTGTCTAGAATCTTAAGCCAGATTTTTAAACGTCGTATTAGTACTTATTGATAGTTATGTGTCTGGTTTGGCTGTTTAATTAAATTTTAGAACAGAGTCAGCTAGAAATGTTGGATTTTCACAGAGTCAAGTCGATATGTTACAAACTCAGGCGTAGAAAGTATTCTGAAAACTCAACAAAACCAACTAACCACGACTCGAAAAACGGTTCAAAAAAGACAAAACCGCCACATTATTGTTGATGAAGACTAATACGACGTCTAAAAAAATCAGGCATTAGTGCGTAGTAGTGTTTGCGAAAAATGCTATTATGGTATTTTTTTCCGGCGCCACATTTTTCACATTTAACACAATTTTAATTGGTCGGTTATTCAAGTGGCAAGAGGGAGGAAAATTGGTGAACGTATCATATAAAACAAATGGCGGGAATAAAGCTCATTATGCTGCAGGTAAGTGTTATAATAGGATAAAGATAGTGTCCTCTTCTTTACTGCACTCTTTTCAGCTCAGGGCTCGGCTATACTTCTGTGTCTTTCATTCTCTCTCTCTCTCTCTCTCTCTCTCTCTCTCTCTCTCTCTCTCTCTCTCTCTCTCTCTCTCTCTCTCTCTCTCTCTCTCTCTCTCTCTCTCTCTCTCTCTCTCTCTCTCTCTCTCTCTCTCTCTCTCTCTCTCTCTCTCTCTCTCTCTCTCTCTCTCTCTCTCTCTCTCTCTAATTTTGCATTCAAACTCCCTCTCCCTGCTCATTTTCCTTCCCTTACACGAACGTCTCGCCTTCCTGCTGCCAATGATTACTAAATTCTTAAATGGGCTTTGTTCGACGAGAGAGAGAGAGAGAGAGAGAGAGAGTGTGTGTGTGTGTGTGTGTCTACGGAAACTCCTAATGGAAGGAAAGTTATTGATTATTGAGGGTCGCTGTCTCCTTGTCGATCTTTTCCTATAATGTTAATTGTTGTTACTGCTGTTATTTTTTATTGTTGCTATTATTGTTATTTAGATCTAGTTGGTTCTTCTAATTGGGCTCGTCATTTTCGTTTTAATTATTCATTTTTAATTATTTCCTTGGGGCATTTTATATTTTAATTATTACTATTCAGTTTACGTAGTCTTGTAACCACCGTCCTTGGGTTGCTGGCAGCACCAGCATATTCGATTTTAAAGTTGTGGCACTTCATTCATCAATATTTTGTCAATAATGACATTTCTTGACCCGCTTAAACCGTTTACCAACAAAAAAATCAATACTCGATATCTGTTGCAGCGGATATGTCAACCACTAAGCCAAGAGATCCTTGTGATTTATAAAAGTCTTGTAACATACCTACACACACACACACACACACACACACACACACACACACACACACACACACACACACACACACACACACACACACACACACACACACACACACACACACACACACACACACACTGTTGAAATCTCTGAATTTTCTGTCTCTTGTTTTTTGATGACTTCTTATATCAGAAAAAATTATCTTGCCACATAAGTGTTATAGTGGAGGTTTCTTTTTGGTGTTTCTTTCTTTAACTTCTTGTATGCTCTGTATATGGACGCTTTTGTTCCATGATACAAAGGAAACACCCACGTCGCTGTGCTCAGTATTATGTGGTGACTTCGACTAGGCCTCAGGGGAAGTTAGCAATAGATACGATGAAAGTGGAAGGAGGTTACTGGGTCGCTTTAAAATAAAATATTACCTGCACTCTCATTTGCTCTACATAAAGTTGTGTGTGTGTGTGTGTGTGTGTGTGTGTGTGTGTGTGTGTGTGTGTGTGTGTGTGTGTGTGTGTTTGAATACTAGATTTTATGGGATTAATTCCACCTATACTATACTTCTTTCATAGGTGTGGAGGCTCCGTATCCCTGAGTGAGGGTCATGGCGTCTCCAATATATACTGGAATTTCCACATGTGAAAGTGTGTAGGATGCAAGTAAAACACGAACGTTTAGTCTGCTGCACGAGAACGGAGAGAGATACGCTGACTTGCATGGTTTAGAGGCAGGGAAAGGCTGCTGACAAAGGGGAGGGGAGTGGAGGGGGAGGCTGGAGCTCTAAAAGATTCCCTGACGAAAAAGGGAAAATTTTGACGCGGGAGACTATTAGACAACGCTGGCTGCTATTGGCATTTTGATCGGGATGAAAAAGGGAGGTCCCAAAATCCTTCCCTTCCGAGAAATGGCTTTTGGGCGTTGCGGTAGGGGGAGAGGCGGGCAGGGAACAGGTGATAGGCAAGATAATAGTACCCGTCACATCGACCCGGCACCGGTAGGGAAGGGAAATTGAGACTATATAGCAGGAAAATGAACATGAATAGTTTCAAGAGTGTGTAGCTTTCTCGGAGATATAAAAATACTTGAATATTCCAGGAAACAATTGGAACACCAAATTTGACAAAACTCGCACACATTATATTAATCAGTAAGTAAAATATATAGATTCAAATATTTAGATTAATTGATTGATTGGGGTGGATGTATATGGAACACGTAGCGGTATATTTGTACGTATAGATAAATACATAATAAAGGCAGGTGTGTAGGTAGGTAGCCCAGTGAACATAATAATCCTGGTGTTGGGAGAGCGGGGGGATGGAATTGCTCCCCTGCGGACATCTCCAAGCAACCTAATACCTATGTAAATCCACTCCAACTTTCCTGCCGCCTCTCATTCCCTATTTTTATGACTAGACGAAGAAGGTGTGTGTGTGTGTGTGTGTGTGTGTGTGTGTGTGTGTGTGTGTGTGTGTGTGTGTGTGTGTGTGTGTGTGTGTGTGTGTGTGTTTACAGATTTGAATTTTTTTAAGATATGAATGATGTTCGTCCTACCCCATTTCACACACACACGCAAAGAGATGATAGGCGTCTTAAGAGTTCATGTTGGTTCAGTTTTAAGCCTTCTTACCCGGCAGTCAACCCTATCGAGCCACTTACCTGCCGCACTCACACACCTGAGATCCCCCCCCTCGCCTTCGCTCCCCCCCCCTCAAATCGCCCCGTGGTTAGCAGCGAATCATGTTCCTTCTCCTCGCCTCAAGCAGTATTGATAATCTGACCTCATTCACGTGGGCTTTTTTCTTAATACTCACAATCAGGTTAGCTTGTGTAATCTTTACAAGAGGGAGTTTTGCTGTTGGTGTTGCAAGCCTTTGTCCGTGTATATAAACTGTGAACACACGCCATCAGAAAAATGGGTTAGATGCAACAAAAATTAAATTTCAAGCAGATAGGAGTGAAACTGTGCGGAGAGAGAGAGAGAGAGAGAGAGAGAGAGAGAGAGAGAGAGACAGACAGACAGACAGACAGACAGACAGACAGACAGACAGACAGACAGACAGACAGACAGACAGACAGACAGACAGAGAGAGAGAGAGAGAGAGAGAGAGAGAGAGAGAGAGAGAGAGAGAGAGAGAGAGAGAGAGAGAGAGAGAGAGAGAGAGAGAGAGAGAGACAACCACTCAGACAGATAGACAGGCAGACAGAGACAAGCACAGACAGACGAGCGGAAGTAAGCGGGGATAAGACAAGATTGCGTGTCAGAGACAGCATATCCCTTACCAAGGACGTAGGAAGGAAAATAACGACCCCAAATGGATGACCCGCAGACTCAAGCATGAGATAGGCTTGAAGAGAGGAATTTATAGGAAAATAAAGAATAGAGAAACCCACCTCATGGGTAGGTATGTTGAGCTAACCAGGTCGGTGAAGAAGAACACCCGCCTAGCAAAAAGAAATTATGAGATTAGGGTCGCCAACGGGGCCAAGAGCGATCCCATGGGCTCCTTCAAATTGTACAGAACGAAAACAAGGGACAGAATTTGACCGTTGAAAACAAACACAGGTGAGTTCGTTGAGAATGGAGAAGATATGAGTCAAATGATAAATGACTATTTCCTCTCAGTTCTCACGCAGGAAAATCTAACAACCATTCCGGAAAGAGTTCAGGTATATGAGGGCGAAGGGAACGACAGGTTGAGGGATGTGATCATCACTAGGCAAGTAGTCCTGGATGAGATTGGTAGGTTGAAGAAAAACAAATCGCCGGGCCCAGACGAAGTATTCCCAAGGGTGCTGAAAGAGTGCGAGGAGGTCCTCAGTGGCCCGCTTACCGATGTCTTTAAGATGTCGGTAAATTCTGGGTATGTCCCCAATCAATGGAAAGTAGCTAATGTGACGCCGATTTTCAAAAAGGGGGACAAGTCAGCCACCTCAAATTATAGCCCAATTAGCTTAACTTCAGTTATAGGAAAGATGTTGGAGTCAATTATAGCCGGGAGCATTCGGGACCATCTTGAAAAGCATAATTTAATTCATGATTCACAGCATGGATTCACAAAGGGTAGGTCTTGCCTTACTAACCTCTTGTCCTTCTACACTAAATTAATCGAAGCGGTTGACCGAGATGAAAACTATGACATACTGTATCTAGATTTCAGTAAAGCGTTCGACAAAGTTCCCCATCACCGGCTTTGGGTAGGCGGTGGCCGAAGTGATAGCGTACTGGACCCACATTCGCCGCGTGATGGACGACGCGGGTTCGAATCCTCACGCTACCACTCGGATTTTTCAGTCACCGCCGAGTGGCTTAAAACTACCCACATGCTGTCCTGAAGACCACCCATCAACCCGGACTCTAGAGGAAGCCGTCCAAGCGAATCAAGAACGAGTTCCGGGGGGGCAGCATGAGCCAATGCAAGATGGCGCCACTATAAACACTCGCCTGCGCCAGAACGGGCTGGGCCGACCATCAGGCCCCACCTGGAAGAAGCCTTGGGCCGACCATCAGGCCCCACCGGGAAGATGCCTACCGGCGCTATAGGCAACAACGTAAAAAAAAAATAAAAAAAAAATACTAAAATTACAGGCTCATGGCATAGATGGGAAAGTTTTGAACTGGATCAGGGCGTGGCTTAGTGGGAGGAAGCAGGGAGTGCAAAGCAATATTAAAAAAATCCGAATGGGGCAGTGTTACGAGTGGCGTCCCACAAGGGTCGGTGCTGGGTCCTCTGCTTTTTATTATTTACATCAATGACTTGGACACAGGAATTAGTAGTGATGTCAGCAAGTTCGCAGCTGATACCAAGATCGGTAGAGTAATCCAATCAGACAGGGACGCTAGCGTTTCCCAAGATGAGCTTGACAGACTATATGATTGGGCGGGGAAGTGGCAGATAGAATTCAATGTCGGGAAGTGTAGCATTCTGAGTGTAGGTAGGAATAACCCCTCACACAATTACTCCTTAAATGGCACTCCTCTAAGTAGGTCTAGGCGTGAGAGACACTTAGGAGTCCTAGTGAGCGCTGACCTCCGTCCTAGGGCTCAATGCATTCAGGCTAAATATCGGGCAAACAGAGTACTTGGTTTCATCTCAAGGAGCTTAAGCAATAGGAGCGCTGAAGTCATCCTCAAACTTTACTTAGCACTAGTTAGACCTCATCTCGATTATGCAGTGCAGTTCTAGTCCTCCTACTATAGAATGGATATCAAGATGTTAGAATCTGAACAGAGAAGGATGACAAAGATGATTCAGGGGGTGAGAAACTTGCTTTATGAAGATAGGCTGAAGCAGTTAAATCTACACTCGCTAGAAAGGCGAAGGTTGCGAGGAGACTTGATCGAAGTCTATAAATGGATGAAGGGCTTTAATAAAGGGGATGTCAATAAGATTTTGATAGTAAAAGAGCCGGGTAGGACGCGTAGCAATGGTTTTAAGTTAGACAAATTCAGATTCAACAAAGACATAGGCAAGAATTAGTTCACCAATAGAGTGGTGGACAAATGGAATAGGGTCTGGGGCCATGTTGTGGGTGCCAATACCGTAGATACATTCAAGAAGAGGTTAGATAAAGCCATGGACGGTGAGGTAAGGTGGGGTTAGTGTACAGGAGCTGCCTTGTATAGGCCAGTCGGTCTCTTGCAGACTCCTTACGTTCTTATGTTAAATCGGCCTTTCAGCTTTTCCCCCATCGCCGTGTGGCCGAAGATCATCCACATGTTATTTTTCTGCATCTAAACTTTGGCGAGTAGTGTCAAAGAGAGCAGGGAGTAGTGTAAAAAAAAATAGAGAAAATATCGGTTTCACCATAAAATGTATCGACCTACGTCACAAACGAGCTTGGATCAAACACGAGATAGCAAAAGAGCGCAATAAGACTCACATGGAAAAAAAATATACACACTAATACCATTATCACAGATCTATTAAAACCAAAATGAGAAAGCAATGTTCCCGAGCAGGCGGATCAGCTGCTCAAGAGACGCGAGGCAGGACGGGCAAACACGAGTAAGTAGCTGCAGGGCCGCGTCAACTCTGAATGTATGAGACTCTGCCACGCGCCTCTGCCACAGATACTCGTGACTGATAGTTCCCGAAGGGCCAACCAGCCACCCATTTACTCACGCAGCGCCCTCGGTAAAGCCCTGCAAAGAGAGTAACTGATATCGACTGAAGCCACTCAGACGAGGCGGGCGTGTGAAGTGATTGGCGCGGCATGAGGGGTGGACAGAGAGGGAGAATGGACGCAGATGTACTTATGTGGCAGACAAGACGTTTTTATTTTATTGATTTTACTTCTATGTTGGTGACGATATTTTAGGTTTTAGAAGGCGAGGTCGTGGAATTGATTTTTTATATTTTTTTTATAGATGTGAAGGGGGTATATTTTTACGATGATGGCTAGAGACAGTGTACTCGAAGCGCTTTTGAACAGGCGAAAAGCAGAGTAAGGAAACGAGCCTGTAGGCTTGGAACATTGGTCGTGGTCTGTTTTTTATTTTTTTTTTTTTTGCTGCCAGTGTTTCCAAATGCCTTTAATCCGTCTTCTAGTGCTGTTTTCATTGCAATCTTAGTTAATTAGTCATTTACGTTCTCTGTATCTCATTGAGTCTTGCCGAGAGAGAGAGAGAGAGAGAGAGAGAGAGAGAGAGAGAGAGAGAGAGAGATTTACATAGATTTACATAGAAAATCAGACCACACAGACCCCATGGTCCAGACTTGGTGTCTGTCCTTAAACCTAAGTGATTTTACATTAATCAGAAGACTCCAAAACGTTGCATTTCTACTCTAGTTGATATTAAGTTGAAGGAAGTGACGGTCGAGCTTATTTTTGAAGGAGTCAATCGTGTTACACTGGACCACTGATGGTGGAAGCTTATTCCATTCTCGCACTACAACGTTGGTGAAGAAAAATTTGGTGCAGTCTGAATTTACTTGTCTACATCTGAGTTTTACGCCATTGTTTCTCGTGCGCAAAGTGTCATCGATCATAAACAATGTTGATCTGTCTACATTCGTGAAACCATTAAGTATTTTAAAACATTCGATCAGTTTTCCTCGGAGGCGACGTTTCTCAAGAGAGAACATGTTAAGGGTAGAAAGCCTTTCTTCGTAGGATTTGTTGCGCAAGGAAGGGATCATTTTCGTTGCCCGACGCTGAACACCTTCTAATTTAGCAATATCCTTTGCATGGTGGGGAGACCAAAACTGTACCGCATATTCCAAGTGGGGTCTGACTAAACTGTTGTAGAGCGGGAGTATTACATCTTTATTCTTGAATACAAAGTTTCTTTTAATGAAACCCAACATTCTGTTCGCTTTATTTGCTGCATCGATGCATTGCTGTGAGAATATGAGGTTTGACGCGATTTTGACCCCCAAGTCCTTGACGCATTGAACGCTTTTGAGTTTAACGCCGCGCATTTCGTATTCGAACTTCTTATTCCTCGTTCCAACTTGAAGGACCTGGCACTTGTCTACGTTAAAGGGCATCTCCCATCTATCCGACCAAGCTGAAATTTTGTGCAAATCCTCTTGGAGGCTTTGCCTGTCTTCGTCAGTCAGAACCGAGTTACCAATCTTTGTGTCGTCTGCAAATTTACTAATGCGGTTATTGAGTCCAACATCCACGTCGTTGATGTAAATAATGAAGAGCACTGGGCCAAGAACCGAGCCCTGAGGGACGCCACTAGTGACAGGCGCCCACTCTGAGTTAAATCCGTCAATCACTACTCTTTGTTGTCTGTTGCTCAACCAATTCGCGATCCATTTTTTTTTTTTTTTTTTTTTTTTTACGTTGTTGCCTTTTTGCGCCGGTAGGCATCTTCCCGGTGGGGCCTGATGGTCGGCCCAAGGCTTCTTCCAGGTGGGGCCTGATGGTCGGCCCAGCCCGTTCTGGCGCAGGCGAGTGTTTATAGTGGCGCCATCTTGCATTGGCTCATGCTTCCCCCCGGAACTCGTACTTGATTCGCTTGGACGGCTTCCTCTAGAGTCCGGGTTGATGGGTGGTCTTCAGGACAGCATGTGGGTAGTTTTAAGCCACTCGGCGGTGACCGAAAAATCCGAGTGGTAGCGTGAGGATTCGAACCCGCGTCGTCCATCACGCGGCGAATGTGGGTCCAGTACGATATCACTTCGGCCACCGCCTACCCATTGGTTTACTTGACCGTCAATACCTATTTGCTTTAATTTGTAAAGTAATTTATGATGCGGGACTTTATCAAACGCTTTCTGGAAATCAAGATAGACTACGTCCAGTGATTTGGTTACGTCATAAACAGTGAAGAGGTCGTTATAAAAGGTTAATAGGTTTGATAGGCAGGATCTTTTGTTTCGGAAGCCATGTTGTGAGTCCCCAATCAATGAGTGGCTTTCAAGGTAACTCACAATTTTGTCTCTAATTATGCCCTCAAGTAGCTTACCTACAACCGAAGTTAGACTAATGGGCCTGTAATTACCTGGTACTTTTTTGTCTCCTTTCTTAAAAATCGGTGTCACGTTAGCCTTTTTCCAATCTGAAGGGACGATGCCTTGTCGCAAGGACATATTGAATACGGTTGTGAGGGAGGAGAGTATTTCACTCTTTGTTTCTTTCAGCAGAGTTGGATATACTTTGTCAGGTCCAGGACTTTTATTTGTTTTGAGTGATTTGAGGGCTTTAAGGACTTCATCGGGTTTTATTTCAAAGTTAGACAATGCTTGCTCGGGATTTACATTAGTACTGGTGTTGGTGGTGGTGGCGGGAGGACTGTTATTATTAAACACCGAGGAAAAGTAATTGTTTAATAGGTTTGCAACGTGTTGGCTGTCAGTCACTAGTGCACCGTCGCTGTTTGTTAAAGGTCCAATTCCACTTCTGATCGCTTTTCTGTTGTTTATGTAACTGAAGAAGGATTTCGGATTATTTTTACAGTTGGCTGCAATATTTTCTTCATATCTACGCTTTGCCTGACGCACTAATCTGTTTACTCGTCGCCTAGCATCATTGTAAAGTCTAATGTTTTCGGGCGTGCTTTGCTCTTTCTTTAACCTGTAAGACAATTTTCTCTCCTTGACTGAGTGTTTAATTTCGCTATTAAACCAAGGTGGACTTTTATTAGTGTTAATTCGCTTCTCGCACAAGGGGACAAATGTGTCCTGCTGAGTGAGTAAGTTATTTTTAAAGCTTAGCCAGGCGTTCTCTACATTGCCGTCATCTGATAGTTGCATATCTATTAGTTTTCGTCGGATTTCTACGAAGTTGGCTCTTTTGAAATTGGGCACCTTTACTTTATTTTCTGTCACCGATGTTTGAGCTCTAATGTCAACGCGCACTAGTTTATGATCGCAGGAACCGAGGTGTTCTCCTACCGTGACATTACTGACTAGGTTATCTTGGGTCGCTATAACAAGGTCAAGTATGTTATTTTGTCGAGTTGGTTCAGAAACCATTTGGCTTAGATAATTTTCCTCTAGAAATTCGATCATTCTGTGGGACTCACCTTCTGTACCCGACAGTGTCGCCCAGTCGATATGGGGGAGGTTAAAGTCTCCTAGTATCAGTGAGTCGCTGTTATTAAGTGACTGCCTTAAGACGCTGTACATTTCAAGATCGGCATCGAGTGATTGCCCCGGAGGCCTGTAAGTGACAGATATATTTAAATTGACTTTTGCAGTGTTTACTCGCACGCACAAATGTTCAACGTTACTGTTTCTTGGTGTTTTGTCAGTGGGTTGCAAGTAGCTTTTGACAAAAAGGGCGACACCACCCTCTCTGCGGTTTATACGATCATTGTTGAAGAATCTGTAGCCATCTATGTTGTATTCGGAACTTAAATCAATATTAGTGGTGTCGATAAATGTTTCGGTTATAGCAATTACGTCAAAGTTTTCTGTCAGAGCAAGACATCGCAGTTCATCAAACTTGTTTCTTAGGCTACGCGCATTGAAACTAAGGACTCTTAGGTTATCTTGAAGCTTGGTACTAGAGGTGGTGGTACTGGAGGGTTCAATGTTACGAGTCTGTTGCGGTGTATGGTGTCTATTTACACGGGCGGGATGAGAGAGAGAGAGAGAGAGAGTAAATAATGCTGCAGACGGATTAAAAACAGAGCTCGTGTTTGGTCATGAAAATGATTTGGCGGATTACGAGGCCTCGTATATATAGCTTTTATGCCTGAATTTGCATTGTAATAGAACACACACACACACACACACACACACACACACACACACACACACACACACACACACACACACACACACACACACTAAGTAACCCTACTTCCTTTATCTCCTTACGTGCCATTGATGTAAAAAAGGCGCGTTATCCCCAGTGTACCGTTGTTGTCACGGTAGCTTCGCCTACTAGGAAACCATCGCCGCCTCACCTCCAAGTCACCGTACCACATATAGAGCTGTCATGTTTGAAAAGAAGATCAACATGCTACAAACCACTGCCTCTTCACCTCCGAGTCACCAAACCACATATAAAGCTGCCATATTTGAAAAGAGGATCAGTGTTCTACAAACCACTGCCTCTTCACCTCCAAGTCACCAAGCCACATTGAGTTGTCATGTTTGAGAAGATCAGCATGATACAAACCATCGCTGCTTCACCTCCGAGTCACCAAACCATATAGAGCTGTTGTGTTTGAGAAGATAATCAATATACTGCGTCTGTGCCAAACAGACAAGACACAGCCAGCGGCTCGCTCGTTAGTTCCGAATGACTGTCTCGCTGCCTTGCTGGTGGTCCCTTTACGCCCGACGCCCTCTCACATACACCCTTGCATTGGTTAAGTTAGGTTAAAATGGGTCGTAGGACTGTTGTTCCCTCGCAGGCTTTTCCGCTGGCTTGGTTATGTTATGTTAGGTCGCGTTGGCCAGCTGGTGTTCCCTTTCAAGTCGACGCTCCCTCATACATAAGAACATAAGAACATAAGAACGTAAGGAGTCTGCAAGAGACCGGTTGGCCTATACAAGGCAACTCCTGTACACTCAACCCCACCTTACCTCACCATCCATGGCTTTATCTAACCTCTTCTTGAATGTATCTACGGTATTGGCACCCACAACATGACCCCCAAGCCTGTTCCATTCGTCCACCACTCTATTGGTGCACCATTTCTTGCCTATGTCTTCGTTAAATCTGAATTTGTCTAACTTAAAACCGTTGCTACGCGTCCTACCCGGCTTTTTTACTATCAAAATCTTATTGACATCCCCTTTATTAAATCCCTTCATCCATTTATAGACTTCGATCAAGTCTCCTCGCAACCTTCGCCTTTCTAGCGAGTGTAGATTTAACTGCTTCAGTCTGTCTTCATAAGGCAAGTTTCTCACCCCCTGAATCATCTGTGTCTTCCTCCTCTGTACAGATTCTAACATCTTGATATCCTTTCTATAGTAGGGGGACCAGAACTGAACTGCATAATCGAGATGAGATCTAACTAGTGCTAAGTAAAGTTTGAGGATGACTTCAGCGCTCCTATTGCTTACGCTCCTTGAGATGAAACCAAGTACTCTGTTTGCCCGATTTTTAGCCTGAATGCATTGAGCCCTAGGACGGAGGTCAGCGCTCACTAGGGCTCCTAAGTCTCTCTCACGCTCACACCTACTTAGATGAGTGCCATTTAAGGAGTAATTGTGTGAGGGGTTATTCCTACCTACACTCAGAATGCTACACTTCCCGACATTGAATTCCATCTGCCACTTCCCCGCCCAATCATATAGTCTGTCAAGCTCATCCTGGAGAACGCTAGCGTCCCTGTCTGATTGGATTACTCTACCGATCTTGGTATCAGCCGCGAACTTGCTGACATCACTACTAATTCCTGTGTCCAAGTCATTGATGTAAATAATAAAGAGCAGAGGACCCAGCACCGACCCTTGTGGGACGCCACTCGTAACACTGCCCCATTCAGATTTTTTACCATTGATTTGCACTCTCTGCTTCCTACCACTAAGCCACGCCCTGATCCAGTTCAAAACTGTACCACTGGCTTCCTTCCCGGCGCTCACTGCCACATCCAAGCACTTTATTTTCCATCTGCCTGCCTCTCTCTCTTTCTGTGTGTGTGTGTGTGTGTGTGTGTGTGTGTGTGTGTGTGTGTGTGTGTGTGTGTGTGTGTGTGTGTGTGTCCTTGTACATGTACCTAGATCAAAGAAACATTGCCTTCAGTAGTTACGTGTCCCTCTTTTCATGTAAAGTTTGGCCAAAATGACAGGAAGGGAAGAGTTTGAGAGGACAGCCTGCGGGTATTATGAAAGTGAGGTGCTGTGTGTGGAAGAGACTGGGGAGAGAGAGGACGCAGGCGCAGGCAAGAAGTGAAGGAGTAGGAGTAGGAATAGCAAAATTTTTTTTTTTTTTAAGTCGCGGCCTATTGAGCCGGTAGGCTTCTTCCTGGTGGGGCCCGATGGTTGGCCCAAGGCTTCTTCCCGGTGGGGCCTGATGGTCGGTCCAGCCCGTTCTGGCGCAGGCGAGTTTTTTTTTTTTATAGTGGCGCCATCTTGTGTTGGCTCATGCTGCCCCCCGGAACTCATCTTTGAGCATCTCTTTGGAGAGGTTATCTAGAGCCCAGGTTGATGGGTGGTCTTCAGGCCAGCATGTGGGTGGGTAGTCTTAGGCCACTCGGCTGTGACTGAAAAACCTCAGCTGTGCGGCGGCCAGGATTCGAACCCGCGTCCCTCCTGGAGCTCTTAAACGCGGGGCCGTCACGCTAACCATTCAGCCACCGCCACCGGAAAGGAAATCAAACGAAAATAGAAACACAGGAGAGGAGTAAGGAGAGAATAAAGATAGAAACTAAGAGGGGGAAGGAAATTATGGAGACTAAAGAGACATCGGAGAAACTCGGCAGAAGGAAAAGTAGTGGATAAAAAAGAGACTGAAGAAGTATACGCGGATGAAAACGAAGGAGAGGAATGGAAAAAAACTAAAAATATAAGAATGTAAAGAAAAGAATAAAAAAGATGGAAGAGAGTCGAACTCTCAAGAAGAAATTAAGCAGTTAGAGAATATAGGAGTTTGAAGGTAAAAGTACCACAGCGATATGCAGTAAACTGCAGAAGGAGGAAGAGGAGGAGGAGGAGGTGGTGGTGCTTACTGAAGTTAAAAGACCTGTAGGAGAGAGGAGAGAGCCCAAAGCAGGAAAACATGCGAGTGAAGAGGGTCTAATGGTGGCAGTGTTGGTATTTGCTGTGAGATTCTTACCGAGGAAATGCGGAGGACGCTGGCCCTCTGTGTGTGTGTGTGTGTGTGTGTGTGTGTGTGTGTGTGTAGGCATTTGTATGAGTACGCAGGTGTCTATAAATTTGATGTCGACTGTGGTTTTTTTTTTTGTATGAGTGTTTGGGAGGGCTTTGTGTGTGTGTGTGTGTGTGTGTGTGTGTGTGTGTGTGTGTGTGTGTGTGTGTGTGTGTTTGTATGTGTGTATTTCACCTCTTGGTCTGCTGCGGGTCTCTCTCTAGACAGCCAGCCGTTCCCCTACGGAAGAGCACAGAGCTCGTAGTACCGATCTTTGGGTAGGACTGAGACCACTCACACACAACACACCGCGACAACGAGGTCATAACTCCTCGCCTGACGTCGCGTACCTACTCACTGCTAGGTGAACAGGGGCTACACGTGAAAGAAGATAAACCCAACTTACCTCACCCGGCCGGGAAATCAAACCCCGGTCCTTCTGGTTGCGAGCCAGACGCTCTATCCACTGAGCAACCGGGCCATGTGAGCCGTGTGTGTGTGTGTGTGTGTGTGTGTGTGTGTGTGTGTGTGTCAGGAGGTGGGGGGGAGGTGTGTCTGCGTTGCGACATGCCGGCCTTTTTTTTTTTTTTTTTTTTTTTTTTACCTTTGAGAAGAGAAGTGTGACAGCAATATAATTTAATCTGCATATTTATATTGCTGTTTTTCTTAGGATGGCTAGCTTTTGAGCTCGGCTTCTGTATAATTATATGCACCTATTGTATAAATGGACAAGCCTTTTTATAGAGTAACCTTTTATATTACTGAAGAATCAACGAGGTGTTTGCTTTAAAGTAGATGCGGTAAACACTTATAGACGATCACTGTGTGCGTGTATCAGCTTGGAGCACCCGACAGAAGGAAGACAAAACACCGAACAGACGGGAGACAAAATCCCTTTATATGATTGGCAGTTACATGGAATTGATGGATCAAAGTGACGGTCGACTATATATATATATATATATATATATATATATATATATATATATATATATATATATATATATATATATATATATATATATATATATATATATATCCACTAACCGTATAGAAACCTCTTTTTCAAATAATAATCTTGTATATTAGGAGAAAAATGTGTTACCTCACTTCCATACGACAGACAGATTACCTTCCCGATGACCCGTCCAGTCTCTGTGCATCAGGCGATCCACTCCACCGTTACTCCCTCACGCCCGCAAGCTGTGTCTGTGTGTTTACTCTCCTTGCTTTTGATGTCCAGGTAAAGGATAAAATAAAAAAAATTTCCCCGCGAGCTGCTTTGCTTACCTGTCCCACTTGTTATGCCGTGTGCCCCTGTTTGTAATTTATTCCTTTTGTCGTATAAAATATCGCCAGGAAACATTTACGTAAAAATGACACCAGGTCTTAGTTTTCTGGTAAAAGTAGATTGCACTGTCGGGTGAAAAATCTGTTTCATATTACTTTTTTTTTTACGTCTCCGCCTATTGCGCCGGTAGGCTTGCTTGAGGGACCTGGATGGTATTCGACCCCAGCCCGTCATGGCGCAGGCAAGTGTTTATAGAGGCGCCATCTTCTACTAACTAATTCGGTTTGAATAACGGAAGAGGTGAGAAAACTAATTAAAAATAAACCGTTCCTGGACTCCATTAAATAGAGCAATTGATCAGACTTATGGTCAGTGTTTGCAAAAACCCTCCAAAAAAGAAAGCGTAATAAGAAAGGAAATGGAGAGAAAACAGAAAAAAAGAAAGAAAAGATAAGGAAAAAGCCCGTGACGCAAGGCAGGAGAGGACACACACTGGGGGTTGGTGAGACGCCGGGGAGTTGCTGATCCTTCACAACGGGCTGGGACTCGCAAAGGAAAGAGATGGAAGTACGTACTCCTCTTAAAGGTCTTGGGGCCATCTTTCCCTCGTGCCTAACATCTCGCTGCTCCCAGGGCTTTGTAAAGGAATGGAGTCAGTGGAAGTGATGAGGCGCGCAGCAAAGCGAGGGGTGGGGTGTTAAAATTAATGGGGTGGAAGAGGGCTTGGTGAGCTTTGGTGTTCTGTGGTGGCGTAACAAATCCAGCAGTGAACATGGGAAGAGGCAGAGTGTAGGAAGTGAACCGGTAAACAGGCGGGGGAAGGTGATGGTAATGGCAATAGTTTCTTGAAAGGTTGCATGGTTTTGGATGTTGGTGGCCATGGGGTATATTGGTAAAAATGGTTGTAGGCTTTTAAATTTTTGTTAAAAAAATTGGTTGTGGGGTTATTAATGAACCTCATCCATAACTTGTTTCTTGTTTGCTGGGAGTCATGGAGTGCCATTGATTTGGTGGCAGAATTGGTATCCCGTGAACGTGATCGTTACTCAGTAACGGAGGTGATGGCTCGGACTGAACGCATGCTTCGTGGGTGTTGGTAGCCATGAGGTGGCAGTGTTGTGGGAGTGGAAGTGGTGCACAGACTGATGGGAATAGTAGTGATGTCCTGAAATATTTGGTTGTTGGTTGTTAATGTGTTGCAGCTTTTGATATGACTCTAGACGTGGTGTTGATATGAGCGGCAGTATCTTGAGAGCAGCCACGCAGGACTGCTTTAATATTAAGATGTGATGGAACCATCTCCGCCAGGGATTGCGTGGGTCGCTGAGACGTGTAGTGATGGCGTGGGACTTATTAAGTTGATTTTTTTTTTTCAAAGTAAACGAGCCAGAAACAAACTAACAATATAATTTTGTTTACATACATACATTTACACATTTATGCATACATGCATACATACATACATACATACATACATACATGCAGACATACATATACATGCATAAATACATACAAATATTCAAAGACATCTGCATATTCTTATAAGTATAGTCTGTGGTCCAGCAAAATGTGTCAACGTGAAATAAAAGGTGACCCAAACTGCACCACTCACCATTGAACCGCGGAGGCGCTGCAGTGGTTAGCGTCCCTGACTTCGAATCTGCGGGCCTGGGTTCGAATCCCGGCCTGGGCAGCCGGCGTGCAGCCCACCCAACTGTTTATCCTATCTTTTGGGATGGTCGATAAATAAGTATCTGGGGAAACCTGTGGTAACCCGGATGTTACACTGGCCCTGTGTCGGGTAAGGGTTGTCTCCCACCATAGGCTCAAGCGGCCAACGGGATGGCGGTGAGCACCGCCGCCACGCACAGCTTTTTCTTATGTTCCCAGTTTTACTTTACCTTTACCAAGAATGGCCGGGCAGAGAGAATGAAAGTCAGCAATTTATGTGGTGAAATAATCTTTGCCCTCATGGACATGACGCATCGTCTATAACATTTATGACCCTGTCATGGCGCGGCTGACCCTGGCGGTGTGTGTGTGTGTGTGTGTGTGTGTGTGTGTGTGTGTGTGTGTGCGCGCGCGTGCGTGCGTGCGTGTGATAAATAAGCTGATACAGTACGCTTCACGTAGAGGACTGAAAACAACTACTCGAGGAAAAGCCGATAAGATTTAGAATCCGAGGTAGCTCAGGTTAACGGAGACGGAGACGAGCATAGCGGCCACACGCAGCTCTAGCGAATGCCCTCAACTTTGCCTTACTTTTGTTGAATTTCTCATTATTATTATTATTATCATTATTATTATTATTATTATTATTATTATTATTATTATTATTATTATTATTATTGTCCTTTCAGGCAAGTGTATTGATATTTGAAGTCTGATGTGATTGCCAGCATAAAGAATGTTCAATTATAAATAACTTTTTTCTTTATCAAATCGTTATAAAAAAAATCAGATCATCATAACAAGCCATTATTTTGTTCACTGCTCTCTGAAATTACAGAATATTTTTTTCTCCTAAATATTACACGTGTCTGTTATGAGCCTATTGACCGGGTGGTTTTGCAGCCAAATTGTCGGCTGTGTTTTTTGTCCATTTTATTAAGGGATCCAGAGTGTAAACATCCCATTTAGAGCGAGAGCACGTGCACTGATCTGATACTGGTGCTACTTTTTCCAGGCTGTTGTTTGTGCGAGGCCGGAAGACACGGCATTGTCGCTGCTTCGAAAATAAAATAAAACATGATTTTCGGAACCAAAAAAATAACCCGGCTTGTGAGTTTTTCCTAATTCCAAACATTGTTATTATGCGGCGAGCGTTGTCGATTCAAAGAGAAGAAAAACGGCTTTTTCTTATTCGTTTGCTGAATATTTTGCTGTTCAATAAAAAAAATAAAAAAGCAGGAATGATGAAATATTAAAAAGCACGAAAAAGATTGGGAAAAAATAAATAATACGTGTGCATGTGTGTGTGTGTGTGTGTCTGGGTGGGTGGGTGGGTGTGTTGGTGTACGCACGTGTCAGACACTAATGTTTGTGTCGTACTTCAGCTAACAACACAGGTAATAACAGGTTAATTGATGGACAGGTTCTGGCCTCTAATCAAAGGACATCGCAGAGATGACAAGAGCCAGAACCCAGGTGAAACGAGAGAGAGAGAGAGAGAGAGAGAGAGAGAGAGAGATTTACATAGATTTACATAGAAAATCAGACCACACAGACCCCATGGCCCAGACTAGGTGGTCTGTCCTTAAACCTAAGTGAATCTACACTAATCAGATATTAGGAGTTATTGTAGTAGTAGTCGTAGTAGTAGTAGTACTAGTAGTAGTAGTAGTAGTAGTAGTATGTCTGTCTATGTCTTTACTCTTTGTTTTCCTGTCTATCAGTTTTTCCTTTATGTAAGGCTAATCTACTCTTCAACATTTTTGATTAGTATGTATGCACATATTATTATTTAATTCCCTCCATCCTTCCTTTCTTCGTTTCCTCCTTCCCTCCTTCCTCTCTTCATTTATTTACAAGTCTATTTATTCTATCCTTACTTTCATTGTTCTTTCTTATCCATTAACCAGTGCTTAACACACGCTCTCTACATATGACTTCGTTATATAGATCTTTGAAGCTACGAGTTCATCAGCTCGGGCAGCGAACCGGCCAGTCAACAACAGTCTCCAGGTATAATTGATTTACTCAGCTAATGCGAGCCACGTGAAATTTGCCGTGGGCGTAACATCTAAATTGACTATTAGATCTCGCAAGGGATCAACAAAGTGCTCTAAGCACACAATACATCTGGCCCCCTTGCCTCGTACAGTGTGTGTGTTCCCTCCAGACTTCACCATTATATCCTATCTCTATCACCTCTCCCTCCCTTTACCCCCCTCTTTTCCGCCTCCTCATCCTCATCTTTCTCAATGATCAGACCGACCCTAACTGGTCTAGCCTCCGCATTATCATTTTGCTTCCCCTCTTTCCCTCACACCTCTTCCTCCTCACCAGCCAGTTAACCCCTCCTCGCCCCTTTCCTCAACACTTTACCCTCCTTATCCCTCTCTCCACTCCATTTTCTTTCCATTCTTCCCTCAACATTATCATTATGGCTATAGATGGTTGTAGTCAGAGAGAGAGAGAGAGAGAGAGAGAGAGAGAGAGAGAGAGAGAGAGAGAGAGAGAGAGATGGATTACCACGCCACAGTAGTAAAATGTTTAAACAAAAAAATACTTTCTCGAAAAACTCTCTTTACCTGACACGAAAACAAAATAGGCGAAGAGAAATATACATACACGAGAGGAAAAATATGGAAGAGAAATATGGAAGCTCTCGTGCACAGAAAAACAAGGGTGCTTATCCCCAACAAAGCGAAAGTAAAGCAAATTAAAAGAGAAAAACATGACATTCACTAAAAATCACAATTCCTGTTTTCCAGTTGCATTTACTTAATTAAAAAAACAAATCGTATCTATTCACTACGATTTCTCAGAACAGATGCAGTCATTGCTTTTAATGCCAACATCACCAACACCGTCGCCACCAGCTTATGTGCCACCAGTTTCACCACCACCATCATCACCATCATTATTACCATACCCAGCATTAACGTCATCTTCACCGTTTCTACTATAATTACCATCATCAACGAACTATTACCTCTCCCTCTATCATCACCAAGACTATTATAGCCACTATCACCATCATCACCACTACTATTACTAACATCATTATCATCACCATTGTCATAACCATCACCATAGTCATCATAATCATCATCAGCACCACCGTTATCATCATACCCTTAGTTCAAGTGAGGTTTGCTGAAATATGCGTTTGTTTTCCTTTTTCTCTTGGGCTTGTTTTTCCTATAGTATTGTTATTTTAATAGGCCGGGATATTGATATTTTTATGGGCAGTCATCGCTACGCCCATCCATTAGGTCAACTTGTATCACCCCTTACAACGAGCCGCACTGCCATTCACACAACACTCTCTCTTTACACTCCAGCAGACTCTCACATGTTTTTTTCACCAACACATCGTTACTGACTCTGTGCTTACATGATGAACAGAGATATTTTTGTGTTTCCTCGACCTTTTTTTTGCATTGTTCTTACTAATGATGCAGGCTGTAGTTTCTTTCTTCCCTATTTCCGTGCGCACTATCCCTCCTTGACCACCCTCTCTCCCTCCCTGCCCCACCCTGCCCTGCGCTGTGAGGTCGCCTGCACCAGCCACTCTCTTCCCCATCTAAGCCTCACTCCAGCTGCTTCCCAATCTTCATCATCCTCATCTGGTCCCCACCACCACTTATCTATCCCCGCCTCAACCCACTCCCACTTCGATCCCCATGTTTATCCACCGACCTCACTCCTCCCCGAACCCCCGTCTCTTCTGCCCCCGCCCCAGTACACTAACACTTACGCCCTAGCCTGCACTAGTTGCCGCCTCGCCCTTCTCATCCCAGGACTATCTAGCACAACCCCTGGAGCCCTGCCACGCCCCAACTCACCGAGGATGATCCACATGACGAGCGTATTGCCGCCCACCGCCATGGCCATCATCACACCGAACACAAGTGTCCATAGAAACTGCTGCCACCACACCAGCAGGTACGGGCGCGGCGTCGTAAGAATAGAGGTGACGGAGAGGCAGTGAGTTAGGATGCCGTTTACCACTTCTTCAGACACCACGCCCTGCCAGTAGTAGGCCAGATCGGCCCCCACAAAGCCGTCAGAACTTCTTGGGATGAGCACAGTGCCGTTAGGATCGCCGTGAAGCGGCGCCCACTCTGGACTTGAGATGTTCTCAGTCTGACTTTGGAATTTAGTGTACAGATATGGTACCCAGAAGTCCTCGTCCAGGCTGAGGTTGCGATTTGAGGACTCAGACACCAGGCAGCCGAACAGCGTCGCGTACACTTCAGAGTAATTAACGAAGGACCGCAGCTCCCGCTCCTCCCTGGCAGGGTGGGGTTGATGCCCATACTGCTCGTCAGGCCCCTTCAGACCTGCCAGGTCCTCCTCTAGCAGGCCCTCCTCCACGGCTGGAGGGGTCATAGAGGCGAAGGATCCCTTGGCGAGGCCAAGGCCGGGCTGCGTCCCGCCTCCGCAGCCTCACTTCACACCATCTCTGCACGCTACATCGTGGGTCACGACTACTATGAAACACTGGCCGCGTGGCTTCACGTTCACGTCGCGGCGGTGTTCTATTTCTGCCTGGGAAGTCATGCTACTCATTAGCGGTGAATGTCGCACGAAGACTGGGTGAACGTAAGGCAGCACCGGCCCGTCTCCTGCTGCTTGCCTCCGAATCCATGAGGCTGGCCGAGGAATATGTCCGGCACGTAGACAACGGATGTGAGCAACACAAGGCAAAACGTGGGCTGAACGGCGGCGACACAGGAACACACAACGTTGGGGTCTTTAAGATACTTTGAACTAAGGCCGGTGCCAATACTTGCCCGAGGTGTCGCAAGTAACGTGTGACAAACAACTTTCTAACAAACGAGTGTAAGTTTCTAATGATATTTGGAGAAAGGGCATGTGTAAGTCACTTCATGCTATGGAAAAGTCAATTACTTCTAAACACCGGAGTCAGACGAAAATTCCAAATCTGGGAGTCACACACCACAAGGAGCGGTGCCACAAGCACGTCCTTCCACCACACTGCCAGAGGAGCTACTGTTCGCGGCTGTCTCGGCTGACCTGGCTGGCACCTGGGGAGAGGCGAAGGGAGGGAGGGAGAGGAAGTGCGAAGGCGTGGGTGTCAGAAGAACGGAGGTGGATAGTGGAAGAGTTCGTCAGTCCTCTCAGATTAATTGTGTCCTACAGAAAGTTTTTTTTTCCTCATTAGCGCCGTCTTCCCCCGATTAGAATGGCGCACGGCCCACCCGAGGTGCTCAGACGTGTGTTGTCATGTTTAACGAGGAGGGAAGAGCTGGATGGGCGTCGAGGGGGAATGCCATCGCGACCCCGCATTTTCGGAAACGGTGATATGATTAAAGAAGGCTCGATGAGGGAAAGTTAAAAAAAGGTGAATCTGGTAGGATAAGGTCGAGAGAGAGAGAGAGAGAGAGAGAGAGAGAGAGAGAGAACGGTGAGTTTAATAATGGAATGGTAGAGAATCTATCCTCGGCCGCGATCAATGCACCTGTTGCGCTACTTCTGCCTCCCCCACAATCTACTCCCCCCTCCCCTTCCTTATGCCCCTCTTTCCATACCATCTCCCGTCACTTCCTCTTCAGCTATTTCCCTTCTTCCTAATGTCCCTCTCCCCATTCCTTCTCTCAGTCTTCCGTCTTTCTCTTCATCTCCCCTCTTCCCTCTCCCCTCGCTTTTCTTTCTCTTCATCCACTTCCCCTCTCCTTTCTTATGTCCCTCTTCTCACGTTCCTCTCCCCTCACTCTTCCTCCTTTCTTTTCATCCGTTTCCCCTCTCTCCTTCCTTATGTCCCTCCCCCCATACCTTCTTCCCTCTCTCTCTCTCTCTCTTCTCTCTCTCTCTCTCTCTCTCCTCTCTTTCTCTCTCTCTCTCTCTCTCTCTTCCTCTCTCTCTCTCTGCTCTTCCTCCTCTCTCTCTCTCTCTCTCTCTCTCTCTCTCTCTCTCTCTCTCTCTCTCTCTCTCTCTCTCTCTCTCTCTCTCTCTCTCTCTCTCTCTCTCTCTCTCTCTCTCTCTCTCTCTCTCTCTCTCTCTCTCTCTCTCTCTCTCTCTCTCTCTCTCTCTCTCTCTCTCTCTCTCTCTCTCTCTCTCTCTCTCTCTCTCTCTCTCTCTCTCTCTCTCTCTCTCTCTCTCTCTCTCTCTCTCTCCTCTCTCTCTCTCTCTCTCTCTCTCTCTCTCTCTCTCTCTCTCTCTCTCTCTCTCTCTCTCTCTCTCTCTCTCTCTCTCTCTCTCTCTCTCTCTCTCTCTCTCTCTCTCTCTCTCTCTCTCTCTCTCTCTCTCTCTCTCTCTCTCTCTCTCTCTCTCTCTCTCTCTCTCTCTCTATTTTTTTATTTTATTTAAACAGAAACAGAATATTGTGCTAAAGTTGAAGGTTTTAAGCTTCATCTATCTATAGCTACATACAAGACACATTGAATTACTGCCTAGAGGTCCTAATCCAGCTGTTCACCTCCCGCTTAAAGTCTTGAAGTGACGCGCGATGGTGGAGGTCGGTGTGGCTGACAAGCTGGTTCCACAGGCGGCTGTAGCGGGGCTGGAAGGAGCGGAAGTGGTGTTCCGTCCTGGAGAAGGGTACAGCCACTTGTTTCTGTCTGTGGGGGTTGGGGGCGCAGGGAGCTTGAGAGCTGCCAGGTGGGGTGTGTTTAGGTTGTGTGCCTTGTACATTACACACAGGCCTGCCACATCCCTGCGCTCCTGGAGAGGTTGCAGGGAGCCACGCTTGCTGAGGACCTGTGCGCTGTATCAGACGCTGGGCTCTGGCCTGGACACGATCCAGGGTTGCAAGGTAGGATGGAGGGCAGGAGGACCAGGCGAGGGGGGAGTACTCCATGAGGGGGCGTACTTGTGCCTTGTAGAGCACCTCAGTCCCTTTGGCGTCAAGTAGATGGGAGATGCGCCGTACACAGCTGAGTTTCCATGCTGCATTTTTTGATATTTTTTTAGCATGGTTGGTGAAGGAGAGTCCCGCGTCGAACTCCACTCCGAGAATGGAGATGGAGTCTTGAAGGGGTAGCGTTTTCCCCTCCAGTTGTATCCCCGGCCCGGCTAGATTGTTGATATCTCGCCTGCGGGATATTACCATTGCTTGCGTTTTGTCAGGGGCCAGGGTGACTTGCCAGCAGCCACTCCAGGCGATAATTTTGTCGAGTGCCATGTTGATGCGACACACTGTGCCTTGCCAGTCCTGTCTGTCACTGGTGAAGGCAAGGGTGCAGTCGTCAGCGTACGCCTGGGCCTCAGGGATGAGCTGGAGAATGTCATTGAAATAAACATTCCACAATAGAGGCCCTAGTACACTGCCCTGGGGCACGCTTGCATTGATGGGGTGCTGGCTTGTGGTGTGGCCGTTAATCACCACCTGTAAAGCCCTGTCCTGGAGGTAGTCCCCAATGAGTTGCAGGAGGGCGCCTCGCACACCTAGGCTCTTCAGCTTGGCGATGAGGCCTTGGTGCCAAACCCTGTCGAAGGCTCCGGCTATGTCAAGAGCCACGACGAAGGTGTCGAGTCCCCTGTCCAGCGAGTGGTTCCATGAGGCAGAGTTAAGGAGCAGCAGGTCTGCAGCAGATCTTCCCTGCCGGAAGCCGAATTGCTTGGAGTTGAGGAGATGGTGGGCATCGAGGAAGGCCGTGAGTTTGGTTGTTATAAGGGACTCCAAGATTTTCCCAACAGTGGAGAGGAGGGATACTGAGCGGTAGTTCTTTTGGTCCTGTTTGCCTTTTTTCTTGTATATGGCCACCACTCTTGCTTTCTTCCAAAGTGTGGGCCACTTGGAGGTGGAAAGAATGTTATTGAAGACGGTGGTAAGTGGTAGGGCAAGCTGGCCAGCGCATCTTTTTAGCAGGTGAGGGCTGATGTTGTCAGGCCCTAGGGCTTTCTTGGGGTCTATTTGCAGCAGCAGATTTTTAACCTCCTCCATGGTGACAGTGAGACTCTCCAGAGAGGCCCTGGTGAGGGATGGCAGCTTCGGGGGGGCGCGGAGGGGATCAGGTACTGACATTTTGGAAGAGAAGTGGGCCGCCAGTAGCTCCGCCTTGTCTTTGTCGCGCATAGCCACTGACCCATCTGGCCTGACGAGGGGTGGGATGGCGTTGTCGTCTGAGAGGCCTTGTTGTTGCTTCACTCCACTCCACCACTCCTCTCTCTCTCTCTCTCTCTCTCTCTCTCTCTCTCTCTCTCTCTCTCTCTCTCTCTCTCTCTCTCTCTCTCTCTCTCTCTCTCTCTCTCTCTCTCTCTCTCTCTCTCTCTCTCTCTCTCTCTCTCTCGGCCGGTTCCCCGTGGGTGTGCTATACTACCACTACTACCTCCATCATAACTGATACCATTACTGCTTCTTAATATTACTGCTACTATTACTACTACCGTTACTACTTTTACTATGTCTACTTTTATTGCATCATCTATTCTACCTACTAAATTCTTACTTTTCGGTCTATTTTCTATTCTATTTCCTACTTTTTATTATTTATTTTTATTATCATTGTTATTATTACTACTACTACTACTCCAACTAGCACTATTACTACTAATGATAATACTAAAACATTACTACTTCAGCTGCTATTCCCACTACATTCTCCACTTTTCTTCTACCACTACTACCACTACCATTACCAGTAACACTACTACCACTACCATAACCAGTACCACTACTACAACTACTACTACTACTGCTACTACTACTACTACTGTTGCTACTACTTCCACCGCTACTACTACTACCATTACTACTACTACTACCACTACTACTACTACTACTACTACTACTACTACTACTACTACTACTTCTACTAATACTATTACTATACTCGCTATCTCACTTCAAGTAAGTGGTAAAATATGGGAAATATTCCTTTCCTTGTATTTATCCACAAGTTTGGCTGGCTGGTACTGCATACCTGCGGAGTCTGCTGTTGTAAATTTAATTCTTATTATTTTCTGTGTTATTTATTTTCTATTATAATTTTCAACTGTTTACTTTTTATATTTATTAATTTTTTTATATGCCGTATGGAAAATTTATATGACTCACATTATGATGATCTGAGCCAAAACAATAATGCTTCCAACACTTTCAATTTTGAATTAAATGTCATTGAAAAAAATTCAGGTCAACATGATATCAGCTGCTTATTTAAGTACTACAATTTTGAGGAATACAGTTCTTCTACAGAATCACTAGGAAGCAACTACAGTAATATTGTACACATTAACATTGGATCTTTACACAGAAATTTTGATTTACTCGAATCTTTTGTAAATTGTCTACCTAAATTGCCAGATGTAATTGCCGTCACAGAAACATGGCTACAAGACTCCACTAAGCATTTGTATTCCCTAAGTGGCTATACCTCAACTCACTTAGTCAGAACGAACAAAGAACATGTAGGGATTACTATTTTTACAAAGAATAAGATAAAGATAGAGGTCTTAAACTAATTTTGTATTATTAATGATAATATTGAAATTTGCTCCTCTAAACCAAACATAGAAAACACAGATTATGTCATGTCAGTCATATATAGGCCTCGTAGAAAACATATTGCTGTAAATTAATTCACTAACATTCTGAACGAGATACTTACGAATGAAATTTTCAGACGTAGCAAATCAATTCTTGTAGGTGACTTCAACATTAACTTGCTTAAACACTGAACTAATTTCCCCATTAACACACTTCTTAATACAATGCAAACCCTTAATTATCCCGACCTACACGATTCCCTGATGGTCCTGACCTTGGCCAACCTTCTCTCCTTGATCATATACGGACAAATTTTACACCATTTTCCTTTTCTGGCATCGTCCATTACAACATATCAAATCACCTACCCATGTTCATCAATATTAATAAAAAATCAAATCTTGATTCCAAACATAAGATTGCATTTAGAAACTTTAATACCCATAATCACAATCTCTTTACAAGCGAACTACATCAGATAAACTGAGAAGAAACTCTTATTTTATCAAACACAAATGATAACTTTAACCTTTTCTTTAATACTATTTATGCTTTCTATAACAAATGTTTTCCGATCAAAACAAAATATGAAACTGCTAAGAGACTTCAAAACACATGGCTCACAAATGGAATATTTAATTCAATCAAACATAGAAGTAATTTATTTAAGATGTACAAGTTAGGAACAATCACACATACTGTCTATAAACAATACAGAAACAGCTTAACACAAGTTATTCGATCTGCTAAATCTAATCATTATCGGCAAATCTTCTCTAACTTCAGAAACAATAATAAGAAAATTTGGCAAACGATTAATGAGATCAAAGGTAATGCCTGTAACAAAACATCATTAAGACCTTGCACTACAATAATTCCATAATAAATAACCCAGCAGATATTTCGGAAGCTTTCAGTAACTATTTTCCCAGGATCGCACCAGAGCTTAATAGCAAACTTCCTCGGTCCAATATAAACCAAGGACTATTTAAAAGGTAATTACCCGAACTCACTGGTAATACCTATTCTCTCCACTCATGAAATAAAAGCAGAAATTAAGTCATTAAGTAATAAGAACGTTAGTATACATGATGTAGCAGTTTCTGTCATCAAATGAAATTCTGATTTATTATCTCTTCCCCTAACTATTCTTTTTAATCAGTCTGTTGCAACGGGTACTTTTCCTACTATGTTGAAGGTTGCTAAGATTACCCCTATTCACAAATCTGAACCTAATAATGAACCCAAAAACTACAGACCAATATCACAACTTTTAATATTCTCTAAGATATTTGAATCCTTAATGAAAACACATTTAATGCAATACCTAGAAAATATGGATATTCTCAACTCT
>NC_066520.1:9246008-9296008 GCF_024679095.1 Eriocheir sinensis
CGAGCAGATGCCGCACGCGACGCAGGAGTGTCACCCTCAGAGAGGCTCTGCGCGCCACACACTCCAGGTGACGGTCGAAACTGAGTCTGGAGTCGACCTCCACCCCCAGGAGGTTGATGGAGTCCTTGATGACCAGGGTGTCGTCCCCAAACTTCAGCCGTACCTGCAGGAGTCTGGCGTCTTCCCCCGAACGCGATATGACCATGGCCTGGGTCTTCTCGGCAGCAAACTTGACTCGCCAACGTCGTCCCCAGGCCATGATGTCACCAAGATGGTGGCTGGTGGCTTCGATCACGTCCGCAGTTTCCTCCCTGGTGTAGCTGTGGGACAGGGTGCAGTCGTCGGCGTAGGCTAAGGCCACTGGTAGGCCACGGAGCAGCTCGTCGAAGTATGAGTTCCAAAGAATCGGTCCCAGTACTGATCCTTGTGGAACGCTGGCAGTGGTTGGGTAACTGCCTGACGTGTACCCGTTCACCACTACCCTCAGACTCCGGCCGTGCAGGAAGCTCGAAAACAGCTGCAGCAGTTGTCCTGTGATGCCGAACTGTTCGAGCTTGGCCAGGAGGCCCCTGTGCCACACACAGTCGAATGCCCTAGCAATATCTAGGGCAACAACAAGTGAGGGACGACCAGAGTCCAGGGCGTCATGCCAAGACTTGCTGAGCAGGAGGAGGAGGTCTGATGCCGAGCGACCTCTCCTGAACCCGTGCTGACGAGGAGGTGGCGCGTCAGTTGCTCAGCAACAATCCACTCCAGGATCTTGCTAACAACCGACAGGAGCGAGATTGGGCGGTAGTAGGTTGGGTCTGTCCTGTCCTTTTTCTTGAAAACCGGTGTGACACGAGCCTCTTTCCACAGGGTCGGCCAGGCCCCTGCGCTTAGGCACTGTCTGAAGATACATGTGAGGGGGTGTAACAACTCCCCTGCACAGTGCATCAGCAGGAAAGGGCTGATGTCATCCGGGCCTGGGGCTTTCCTGGTTTTGGTGTCTCGGAGGTGCTTGGCCACTGTGCCCTCCATGATCTCCGGTTTTCCAGGACAAAGTTACCCAGACGGGGGAGGAGGTGGGGCTGCCTGTCTGGCTCCTCGACAGTCATCTTGCTGCTGAAGTGGGTTGCCAAAAGGTCAGCTTTATCCTGGTTCTTTACTGCCAGGCCCCCTGCAGGCGTCTTGAGAGGCGGGATCCTGTCCTGCGTGACGGTGCCTTTCCTCTCCTTCACCAAGGACCACCACTGCTTGGGGTCAACTTGGTTGGACGCCAGCTTCCTCCTGAGGCTGTTTTCCCACCTTTTCCTGGCCCACGCTGCTGTCCTTGTCATATCCTTGCATGCAGCGTGGTGCAGAGCCTTGTTACGCTGGGAGAGACGGCGCTTGTATTGCCTCCGGGCGCTGTACTTATCCTCTGCAGCCAGTCGGCACCTATAGCCGAACCACGGCTGGTCGCGTGGGTCGGCTTTATATGCCCTGTGAGGGACATACTGCCTCTGGGCTTGGAGGAGAGTGGCAGAGAAAGCTGACACATTGTGGTCAACGCCACCACTGAGTGTGGCGTCCCAGTCAGTGTCAGCTAGTGCCGCTTCATGGATTGCCAGTCTGCCCGCTGCCACAGCCAGATGACGCGTTGCCTTGCTTCCTCACGCGAGGGGTTGAGGCCGAGTTCAGTCAGCACTGCATTATGGTCGGAGCTGCCGATTCTCTCCAGAGGGCGGCAGTGCACTGAGTCCCCGGGCAAGTCTGTCAAGACAGGGTCCAACGAGCCGAGCCCCCTTGCACGTGAGTGGGAAAGGTGACGTGGTTTGTGAGTTCTTATGGTGTTTAGTCTTCTTACCATGCCGACCATAGCCGATAACTCATTACTGTGGAAGATCTCATTCTCTCTCTCTCTCTCTCACACACACACACACACACACACACACACACACACACACAGAAAGAGAGAGAGAGATAGATAGATAGAGAGAGAGAGAGAGAGAGAGAGAGAGAGAGAGAGAGAGAGAGAGAGAGAGAGAGAGAGAGAGAGAGAGAGAGAGAGAGAGAGAGAGAGAGAGAGAGAGAGAGAGAGAGAGAGAGAGAAAATGAGTGTGAATGAGATCTTCCACAGTAATGAGTTATCGGCTATGGTCGGCATGGTAAGAAGACTAAACACCATAAGAAACAGTTTTGGGTCTTATTGGGAAACTTCTTCAGATCTTATTGGTAAACTTGAAGAAAGCTCCGCCCACCGCCGTCTCTTGCTCCCCGCCGCGCTAACAAAAACTGCTGCCGCCACAAAACATCGACTGCAACAAGAAAAGCATCAACTACAGCACGCGGCACAGCTTACAAAGTTGTCTGATGCGACCAAAAGATGGGGGGAGTGAGAGACGAGGATTAGGACGATCGGCTTTATTATTATTTATACATCAAAAGAGAGGGAACTGAAGGGCAAAAAAAAAGAAAAAAAAAGTCTACTATGTCCCTGCTCCCCCAAAGCGAAAAGCAGAATATCCAAATGGTGGCTGGCTGCTTCAAAGCCTCGGCTCCGCGGGGCTGTGGGAGCCAGGGAAGAAAAGGAAATAAAGGGAAAAAAAATTTGGATTCTTTCTTTTTTATGGGGGGTACATTTTGCCGGCGAGTCCGATGCAAGATTCGATAGGAAAATCAGCTGCTCCCTCTCTCCCGCTCTCCCTCTCCCAACGAAACCGAAAACATGCAAACTCCTAATGGAACGTGTATTTCCTGGCCATCACCGCTGTCACCGCTTCACTCTGACTCACTCTACGGTCATAGGAAATTCACATATAAGAATTTACAGTTCTTCCTGCTACAATAGTTGTCAAAATTCCTTATTATGTCACAAAATACCTCACCGTAAAAGCCTTCACATTTGTTTCCTCCGCACGGGGTTACTAATTGTCAACCCACGAGTTGACTCACTTTCCTCCTCACTGTTACAAAATCCTAAACCATATTTCTCCTTCCCTTTTTTTTATACAGCCAACACGTCTTTCTTTTTTCGACTTATTTTCCCAGTCCTGCTACAACAACCTAACAATTTTCGACTACTGCAGAGCATTCTAAACTACCCACATGCTGCCCATCCATCATTCCTAACTTCAGCGACTTCAAAAAGACTCAAAAAGAGCCCTGGGATGGGGAGGGCAGCATGGGCCAAGCAAGTGTTTTATATATATATATATATATATATATATATATATATATATATATATATATATATATATATATATATATATATATATATATATATATATATATATATATATATATATATATATATATATATATATATATATATATATATATATATATATATATCCCGTCATGTATCGGCCATTATTGATAAATTTCATCCTTTGGGTTGGGATCGACCACAGCAGCCCCTCAAGAAAGCCTATCGGTTGGCGGTATGGGCACAATAAAGTGAAAATATTTTGATTGCGAGTAAAACCCAATTTATATGTCTGCGGCATGAGGACGGGCAGGAAAACGATGCCTAGCTGGCATTGGTGGCGGGGAACGGTCGCTGACAAACAGAGGGGAGGGAAGGGATGGGGCGAGGCAGGACGGAGCTGGGACATGTTTTACTGACGGGAAGTGGAACATTTGATACGGTACACAGTATTTGAAAGGAATCGCTGTGATTGGCATTTGAGTCTGGATGAAAAAGTGGTGGGGGGTCCCTAACCCCTTTCACAGTGACGAATGCTACCAGGAGGGGTGGGGGGGGAGAGGACGCGGGTAGGGGAAGGAAGGAGACGCACGGCGGACAGGTGACACGTGAGGTAATGGTACAGGAAGGACGCGACGCAGGTATAGAAGGGAAATCGAAGCTGGCTAAAAGAAAATCGAAAATAACGCAGAAAGAGCTCGCGGCTCCCCAGAGATTTAGAAACATGTGAATATTCAAGAGATAGAAAGTTACAGTTATTAAAATGAATACATACATACATGCATACATACATAGGCACAAAAGTAGATAAGATAGGTACAAGAATAGACACTTGGATCGATTAATTGATTGGCTGATGCACAGCTAAATAGATGGATGGAGAGGTAGATAGATAGATACAGATAAGGTGTTAGGCATGTGAATCGGTGAAGATAAATATCCCAGGGTTCGTGGTGTCCAGGAAAAGAGCTACGCTCGCGCTGTCCTGTCTCCATATCCGCTCTTATCCAGCTTTTCCATAAAATCATGAATGTTTCTTGAGCAAACCACCTCCTCCTCCAGCCTATTCCATAGCTCAATGCTTCTGTTTGGGAAGCTGAACTTTTTCACATCTCGCCTACACGTGGTCGCCCTCAACTTCTTTCCATGTCCTCTCGTTTCTCTCTCGTTCCACACACAGGTCCTCTCTGTCCAAATGTTCCACTCCGCTCGCCACCCTGTACATTGCTATCAGGTCTCCTCTTTCTCTACTTCTCTCCAGGGTTGTAAGCCCCATGCTATTGAGTCTCTCCTCTTAAGTCCGATCTCTAAGTTCCGGTACCATCTTAGTTGCCACTCTGCACTCTTTCCAGCTTTCTTATGTTCTTCTTTTTGTGAGGAGACCAGACCACTGCTGCATACTCCAACCTTGGCCTTATCATTGTAACTTATTTTCTTCATCTCCTCGTCCAAATACACAAATGCCGTCCTTATGTTCCTCAGCAAATTCATAGTGTGTGTGTCACTGACACACACACACACACACACACACACACACACACTATAAAAAAAACTGCTACTACTACTACTAACTAATAATAATAATAATAATAATAATAATAATAATAATAATAATAATAATAATAATAATAATAATAATAATAATAATAATAATAATAAAAGAAATAATAAACATACAAAATAAATAAAAGAAATTGCGAACAGTATCGTATTTGTATTTGTAAAAAAAAAAAAAAATGCGCCCCAAGCGGCGCAAGATGGATTTGGTGGATTCAAATTTTGCTTTCTTCCTTTAGTATGTAGATATAACACATTTAACTTTTAATTGCAATGCTAGCAAATGTTATGTGAAGATTAAACAAGAAATAGACATATATATATATATATATAGAGAGAGAGAGAGAGAGAGAGAGAGAGAGAGAGAGAGAGAGAGAGAGAGAGAGAGAGAGAGAGAGAGAGAGAGAGAGAGAGAGAGAGAGAGAGAGAGAGAGAGAGAGAGAGAGAGAGAGAGAGTTTGACATAGGTATTTATAATATGGTATGGTATGGCGCCCACCTTTTATATCAGCCCCCCCTTCACCTGAAGCTGGATCCGCCACTGTGTGTGTGTGTGTGTGTGTGTGTGTGTGTGTGTGTGTGTGTGTGTGTGTGTGTGTGTGTGTGTTCTAAAGTACTGTAGTGGTTATCGGGCTCGGCTCACAAAGGAGAGGTCCGGGTTGGTTTCCCAAGCGGAGTGGATATGCTTCTTATTGTGTCGTCAAAGCCCCTTCCTCCCCTCTGTCACAACCAGGTCACTTCTATCCAATTTGTCCAATCGTAAATTTATACAATGCTATTATAGTATCCTCTTCGTCTCCTCTCCTCAAGCGTCGTCAGATCCACTCAGACTCGGCCACTCCGGTACCATTTTGGTCGCTATCCTCTGTATCCTTTCAAGTTTCCTTATATTTTTCCCCGTGTGTATGTGTGTGTGTGTGTGTGTGTGTGTGTGTGTGTGTGTGTGTGTGTGTGTCACTCATCATGGTCAGATCACGTGCTGGACTCGCCATTGGGAGCCATTACTCTCCCCGAAAGAGGTGAATAGTGGCGGATCTTTGTCTTCGACTGGAACCTCACAATACTCACGCACACCCGGGAGGCGGGACACAATCCCTGACTGACACCCGGCACCCATTCACTACTGGGGGGACAGGAGGACGGATGAAATGAGTATGCATTTTCATATCCACTCCGCTTGGGAAACGAACCCGGACCTCTCCTTTGTGAGCCGAGCCCGATAACCACTACAGTACTTTGGAACACACACACACACACACACACACACACGAACACACACACACACACACACACACACACACACACACACACACACACACACACACACACACACACATTTAAAGCCAAGGGGAGAAAATTCAGTGGTGAGGCAAGGGTTCGTATTGGTTCAGCCTTAACTTTTCATCATTATCTAGCCACTCACCTGGGGCTCAATAATTAGCAGCGGTTCGGGTTGCCCCACCTTGCCGCAAGATACACTAATGGGTTGGCCTACTATTAACGATTTTTGAGTGTGTTTTCACATAAACATAAGCATAATGCTTCAGTGTTAATAGGCGAGCGTTTTTTCCCCTCATATTGCTTACTCTGGACAATCTCCTTATGCCGTGCAATGTATTCATGAACGCAAAGACGATAAAACACGAGTACATCTTTTTTAGTAGACGGAAGTGAAAGGAAACACTGCAGCGGTAGAGAGAGAGAGAGAGAGAGAGAGAGAGAGAGAGAGAGAGAGAGAGAGAGAGAGAGAGAGAGAGAGAGAGAGAGAGAGAGAGAGAGAGAGAGAGAGAGAGAGAGAGAGAGAGAGAGAGAGAGAGAGAGAGAGATTGTCAGTATCTGTTACTGATACTGAATAAATAATAATACATAGTAATACGAAATAAAAATAATGGCGCCCACAGTAATTGGTCGTTTCTTCTTCCTTCAGTTAATTCAAGAACTGTAATTAGCCTCAGTTTGAAAGCTATAACGTGATAGGGAGAGAAATAGGGAAATGGCCTGTACTATGTAACAAAAGCCAAAATTATTGCCTTTATCCTATTATACTTTTTTATTGTATTACGAGTACCGATATTATTCTCTTCAAAATTAAAATGAATGGCGCGACAGTCCCGATTAAGTATTCCCAGATTTTACAGAGTACGTGATCGGTCGTCAAAATAAATTAGCAGATTATATGAATCACCCTATAACTATATATTATACCTGACTGCATCACGTCCGCTAGAATAGTCACACGCTCGCACACACACACACACACACACACACACACACACACACACACACACACACACACACACACACACACACACACACACGCACACGCACACAGTGGCGGTAGCTGAGTAGTTATTATTATGTTTTCTATGCCCTCTCTGGCCTCAACTCTTAGAAGGCTTATGGACCTGATGGAGTGCCTCCTGTTGTCATTAAAATCTGTGCTTCCGTGTTGACACCCTGCCTGGTCAAACTCTTTCGTCTCTGCCTATCAACATCTACCTTTCCTTCCTGCTGGAAGTACGCCTTCGTACAGCCTGTGCCTAAGAAGGGTGACCGTTCCACTCCCTCAAACCACCGCCCTATAGCTTTACTTTCCTGTCTATCTAAAGCTTTTGAATCAATCCTTAACCGGAAGATTCAAAAGCACCTTTCCACTTCTAACCTTCTATCTGATCGCCAGTATGGGTTCCGCATGGGGCGTTCTACTGGCGATCTTCTTGCTCTCTTAACTGATTCTTGGTCATCCTCTCTTAGCCGTTTCGGTGAAACTTTCTCTGTTGCGCTAGACATATCGAAAGCCTTCGATAGAGTCTGGCACAAGTCTTTTCTTCCCAAACTGCCCTCTTTCGGATTCTATCCCTCTCTCTGTTCCTTTATCTCCAGTTTCCTTTCCAGCCGTTCTATCTCTACGGTGGTAGACGGTCATTGTTCTCCCCCTAAACCTATCAACAGTGGTGCTCCACAGGGCCCTGTCCTATCACCCACTCTCTTCCTGTTATTCATCAATGATCTTTCCATAACAAACTGTCCTGTCCACTCATACGTCGACGACTCCACTCAGCATTATTCAACTTCTTTCAATAGAAGACCATCCTAACAGGAAGTACATGACTCCAGACTGGAGGCTGCAGAACGCTTAACCTCAGACCTTGCTATCATTTCCGATTGGGGTAGAAGGAACCTTGTGTCCTTCAATGCCTCAAAAACCCAATTTCTCCACCTATCAACTAGACACAATCTTCCAAACACCTATCCCCTATTCTTCGATAACAATCAGCTGTCACCTTCTTCAACATTAAATATCCTCGGTCTATCCTTAACTCCAAATCTTAACTGGAAACTACACATCTCCTCTCTCACTAAATCAGCTTCCTCGAGGTTGAGCGTTCTGTATCGTCTCCGCCAGTTCTCCTCCGCACAGTTGCTATCCATATACAGGGGTCTTGTCCGCCTTCGTGTGGAGTATGCATCTCACGTGTGGGGGGGCTCCACTCACACAGCTCTTCTGCACAGAGTGAAGTCTAAGGCTCTTCGTCTCATCAGCGCTAGTCCTCCTACTGATAGTTTTCTACCTCTTAAATTCCGTCGCGATGTTGCCTCTCTTTCTATCTTCTATCGATATTTTTACGCTGACTGCTCCTCTGAACTCCCGCGGCCCCGCTGCACACGACTTTCTACTCATGCTCATCCCTATACTGTCCAAACCCCTTATGTTGAGTTAACCAGCATCTTCACTCTTTATCCCTCACGCCGGTAAACTCTGAAACAATCTTCCTTCATCTGTATTTCCTCCTGCCTACGACTTGAACTCTTTCAAGAGAAGAGTATCAGGACACCTCTCCTCCACTCCTCTGTACTCTATTCAGGAGCAGTAAGTAGCGGGCTTTTTTTCTTTAATATTGTTTTCTTTTTTTTACGCCCTTGAACGGTCTCCTGTGCTGTAAAAAAAAAGCTAGCGTGCCGCCACTGCAGGGTTTGCGTCTCGCCCACCGCCACAAGCTGGGATTTTTCAGTCACCGTCGAGTGGCCTAAGACAACCATCTCTCAACCCGGACTCTAGATTCTCTTTCTAAAGAAAGGATCAAAGACGAGCTCCGGGGACCAGCAAAAGCCAACCAAGATATCGCCACTATAAACACTTGCCTGCACCATAACGGGATGTGGCCGACCATCAGGCCCCACCAGGAAAGCCTACCGGCGCAATAGGCGGAAACTAAAAAAAAAGCAACGCACAGAGTAAGACATGTTTGCTGCGCCATGTTTTAGTATTCAGGAAACCTTGTTCTGTCATGAAAGATTTATCCTCAGCAAACATAAATCTTGTGAAGCGCATCCTACTCAGATTGTTTCTTTTTACCCGTTTTTTTTTTTTTAATATCTGTAAAAGTTAGGCATCTCGATCCTTCATTTCGTTGCCTGTGTGGTGGTTCCTCGCGGATCGATGCCGCCTCCTATACACCCCTTCGCTGCGTTGCTTAGGTTAATGTTGTCCTACTCAAATTGTTACCCTTTTACCTTTTTTTTTTAACTCTGAAACATCTATAAGAGTTAGGCATCTCGATCGTTCATTTCGTTATCTGTGTGGTGGTTCCTTGCAATTCAATGCCTCCTCCTCAAGACCCCTTCGCTGCATTGGTTGGGTTAGGTTAATGTTGTCTGATGTTCCCTCCCAGGCCGACGCTCCCCACCATCGGCGTCCTCCCGCCATACACTCACTGCCAGACCCAAGCCCGTTATTGTTCCATCCGTCTCCCTGAAGGAGACAGAGAGGAGCTGAAAAAGATGCACAATGGGGAGAGAGAGAGAGAGAGAGAGAGAGAGAGAGAGAGAGAGAGAGAGAGAGAGAGAGAGAGAGAGAGAGAGAGAGAGAGAGAGAGAGAGAGAGAGAGAGAGAGAGAGAGAGAGAGAGAGAGAGAGAGAGAAATCAAAGCAGAGACATATTTTCAGTAATCCCATGCGCGTCCCTCATTTCACGACCCAGTTTGGTAAAGATAAGAGGCAGCAAAAAGTTTAGGAGTGCGGCTAGAGGTCAGCACGAGAGTGAGGGAGAGGGGAGTGAGTGGGCGCGGACGCAGGTATTGAATAGTACTAAAAGAAAAGAGTAGGAGGCGGAGTGGCTGGGGCACGAGGATTAAGGAAATTGAAGGATGAGTAAGAGCCAGAGGAGAGGCAAGTAGAGGATAAAGAAAGGCAGCATGAAGAAGTATGAGGAGGATGAAAGCGCTAGAGGAGGAGAAGTAGAGGAAAAAAACAGAAGAAGAAAAGATGAAGAAGAAGAAGAAGGAGGAGGAGGAAAACATGGACTAGCAGGCAGCAGAAAGCCTGTTGGCTCATTACTAGGCTGCCTGCGTTCAGTGATTTAATCAATCCGTTTGCCATAGGAGTGGCTTGCAGGCAAGGATTAAAGCACTTGTGTACCTACTCTTGGGAACGTTCAGTTCACACCCGTTGCAGCAAAGTGGCGATCAATGCGTTTCTTGAGGGAGTTGATGGTCTCTGCGCTAACCACTTCTGCAGGAAGGCTGTTCCAGTGGCGAACAACTCTATTCGAGAAATAACTCCTGCCGATGTCGGTATTGCATCGCTTTGCTATAGGAGGAGGAGGAGGAGGAAAAAGAGAAGAAGGAGAAGGAAAAGAAGAAGAGGAGATTGAAGTGGAGGAGGAGGAGAAGGAAGAAATTTGCAATGCAGAAGCAACAAAAGGTGAAGCAACTGGAGAATAAAGAATGATAGTTTGAAAAAAAATATCACGACGCTATGCAAGGAAATGCAGGAGTTTACTTGTAAGAGAAAGACGTTAAAGATCACGAGAGGTGGAGGAAGAAGTGGAGGTCGACAATGAGGAGGAGGAGGAGAAGGAGGAGGAATACATAGGAAGAACAGACACCAGAAGAACTGGCAGTGTATGGCGAGGGTGTCTGTCTACTACCGCTACTACTAGTAATCTACGTGTTGTAGGACCGGATAGAATAGACGAAGGCTCCTCTTCACCCACCTCTCCCTCCGGCAACATGCCGGCAGGAAATAATTAGAAGAAAATACCATGTGCCTTTAAGGAAGAAAGGGACATGGAAATTTTACAGTAAAGAGAGAAAGAAGAGGAAATTACTACCCTTAAGACTTCTCGCTTCCTCTTATAAGTCAGCTGTTTACTACCTTTAAATGAATTTAATTAAATCAATGGATACTCTAATAAGGTCATATAGTGTTAAGATTGTTTCGTTTTTAGGATAATAATAAAGATTCTGTATAAATACCAGGACACTTGACAACGTTGGAATACAAGGTTGTCAAGTGTCCTGGTATTTATACAGAATCTTTTTTATTATCCTAAAAAGGAAACAACCTTAACACTATATGACCTTATTAGAGTATCCATTTATTCAATTTTCATTTAAAGGTAGTAAACAGCTGACATATGAGAGGAGGCGAGAAATCTTGAAAGTGTGTGGCAGAGATATGGGGCGGGGCTGACCCGCATAGGCCTACACCCCACTGGGCAGTTTTAAATGGAAATACTATAGTACTGAAATAACTTCTGCTCGCCAATGTATTACATCTGTGTCCCTTTAACTTCATCCCGTTGCTGCGTGTTATTGTGTTGGGGTCTCTCTGAAATAGACTGTCTGGGTTAATGTTTTCGAATCTATTAACGGTTTTGAACACTTCCATTAAGTCTCCCCTTACCCTTTGCTTATTTTAAGGAAAACATATCTGAACGCCTTAAACGCTCGTCATACGGCAAGTTACGAAGCGCTGGAATTTGTTTGGTTGCTCATCTCTGTATCCTTTCTAGCAAAACTTGATCTTTGATATAATTCGGTGACCAGAACTGAACGGCGTATTCTAGGTGTGGTCTTACAAATGCTGAATATAATCTCTTCATAAGTTCGGGTGATTTATAATCAAAGTCTCTGGAGATTAATCCTGACATCATATTGGCCTTTTTACTCGCCGCTGTACATTGAGCGTTCATTTTAAGAGTGTTTCTGATAATGACACCGAGATCTTTTTTTCTTCGTTTTACCTCGCTGACCTCATGTCCTTGAATCTGATATTTAAAATTAGGTTTATTGTCACCTATGTGCATTACTTTACATTTATCTACGTTGAAACATTTCCCACTTGTTGCTCCAATCGGCAAGTCTTATTAAATCTGATTGAATATTCTCACAATTATTACTGTTCGTTACCGTACCTCCTAATTTGGTGTCATCGGCGAATTTGGCTACTTTTGATAGGATACCAATTTCTAAATCGTTCACGTAAAGTATGAATAGTGTTGGCCCCAGGACCCATCACTGGGGCACGCCACTGGTTACGGGTTGCCAATCGGATGCTTCACCTTTGAGAACACCACGTTGTTGTCTATCTATGAGCCAATCTTGCATCCACGCACATAGATGGTCACTTATACCGTAGGAACGCATTTTGAAATTAGCCTAGCATGGGGAACTTTATCAGACGCTTTCTGAAAGTCTAGGTAAATTATGTCATATGGGGCTCGGGCGTCCCAGCTGGAGTATACGTCATTGAAGAAAGCTAATATGTTGGTGAGGCAAGATCGGTTACTACGAAATCCGTGCTGATTATCAGTTATCAATTCATTTGTTTCGAGGAAAGTGATCACTTTATCCCTGACTTTTTTTTTCGAATAGTTTGAATAGGACAGATGTAAGGCTGATAGACGATAATTACTGGCCTGTTTTTTATCTCCTTTTTTTTAAAGATCGGGATAACATTGGCTCTTTTCCACGCAAGGGGCACGCTTGCCAGTGCTAATGTCTTGTTGAACATTAACGTTATAGGTAATTCTAGCTGTTGGCTACATTGTTTTATAACGCGAGGAGATAACCCGTCAGGTCCCGGAGACTTGTTTGGATCTTTTTTTTTTTGCAGGTAAGCACGCACTTTACTGATATCAATTTCGATCAACGCAAGCTTATGTTCGTCAGGGCCTTGGAAAATATTCCTTGGAGTGGGGATCAATGTCATGTTCTCTTTTGTGAATACGCTACTGATGGTTGAGTTTAGGGCCAACGCCATACCTTTATCATCGCTAATCGTATCGCCATTTTCTAATAGTGGGCCGATATTATTTTTAACAGTTTTTTTGTTTCTTATGTAACTGAGGAATAACCTAGGATTTTTCTTCGCCTCAAGTGATATTTTCATCTCATACTCGCGTTTCTGTTTTATAATTTTCCTGTCGCAGTCTCTCCTGCTGTTAATAATAGTATGGTCCTGAAAATTATGTGTCAGTTTATATTTCTTATACAGTTTTCTTTTTCGGTAATGGTTTTCTGCAGGAAATTCGTCATCCATAACGGGTTGTGGTTTTCTGCCCTTCGTGGCTTAAGTGGAATGAATTTATTTACGCTCCCTGTGATTTGTGCAATGAAACGGTTATACTTTTCTTGAACGCTGACATTATTGAGCAAACGGTTCAAATTTACTGATTCTATTTCTCTTCTTAGGTCCGCAAACTTCGCTTTACCATAGTTAGGTATTAAAAGTGAGTTTTTTCTTGCTTCTGTTTCAATATTTAAGACACATTTGTTAGTGTTGTGGTCGCTGCTTGCGAGTGGTTCGCCAACCTCACAGGCATTTATGAGGTGACTCGGTCGTGAAGACTATATCAAAAATGTTGTTTCCTCGTGTCGACGTGGTAACTGTTTGATAAAGAAATGTGTCCTGCGCAAAGTCTATTAATCTAGAGCCTTCTCTATCGCCAGAGAGGGCAGACCAGTTAACGGAGGGGTTATTGAAGTCACCGCATATTATCGCATTGCTATTTCTGATAACTTTTTTTTATTTCTGCGTAGAGATTTCCATCAGTGTCCTCATTTGATTTAGGAAGTCGGTAAATTACGCCTAGAATACACTTTTCATTATTAATAGTCGCTTGTACATACAATGAATCATATGCCTCTGTCTCGGTTGTGTTAAGCTGAATGACTTCTAAATTACTTCTCGCATAAATTATTCCACCTCCACCCTTTTTGTGTGGACGACACTTAGCAAACGAATTGTAACCATTAATAGGCACTTCACTTAATTGATGCTTGTCACGTGTATTTAGCCATGTTTCTGTGATCAAAATGTAGTCGGGTTTTTCAGCATTTGCATGTATTATCAAGTGACTACGCTTCTAAATAATGCTACGGCCATTTACATAGATTTTTAATTTATTCGCCGAGTGTGCGCCATATGTCAACTGTGGTTTCATTGTAATAGTGCGTCAGACCTGACTCTCTACAACTACCTCTTCGTCACCATCCATCTGTGTGGCTGTTGACCTGACCGCTGCCACAGTGCCCCCCGCCTGCGTGTCTGGTGACCTGACTTCCTCAGCACTACACACCTGTACGGCTACTGATCTTACTCCCTCCTCATCCTGTGACCTGACACCCTTACCTCCGTGGACCTCACCGTTTGGGTGTTGTCTCCTCCCAGCAAGGCCGGAAGTTTCCGCACCACGTTGCCGCTGCACCTGACTCCTCTTCAGCTTTATCAAAACATCCTCGTCTAACACTCTGCCCAGCCTTGCCTTGCCTACACAATTTAGGTGAACTCCATCGTTAGCAAACAAGCTCCTGTCATGAATAAAGTGATCCCAGACGTCCACAAACATGACTCCCTCACTACTGCACAATATCCTGACACTTTCGCTAATCCCCAGCATTCTACTGAAACTGAGAGAACTAACATCGTGCCTAGGGAGCAAACCACACACAATTGAACGCCTCCGCCTGTCCCTCAGCTTCCCGACAAACTTCCTATACTTATCTACAACCTATTCTGTCCTATCTTTCACGACATTGTTTGTTCCGACCAGGTAAATAAACACTGTCTCCTCTGAGGCAGTGACAACTGAGTCGTCAACCTTTTCAGCTACATGCTCAGTTTTACGCCCAGGGAAAACTACATGCCGCAGCCTCGCTCCCTTCCTACAAAACTCCTGATCCTGCTGTCTAACCAAACTATTCCCGACGCGAACGATGCTAGGATCGTTCTCAACTTGGTCCTCTAACACCTGGAACCTGTTCCTCGTCTCTACACCACTGTAACTAACATCTACCTCTTCAGCCTTACCCACTTTTCTAACCGTCTGGAAGGACTCTAAGTTATCTAACTTGTCCTCTACCTCACCTACTCTATCTTCCAACCTCTCTACCTTCCCAACTACCATCAACTCACTCTCCCCGGCACTCCCTACATCCAATCCTAACACACCCTCCAAAAACTGTAACCTGCTCTCTAACGCTTTTAACTTTACACTTACCATTTGTTCAGTTTCACAGAAAAAACACACAGTATACTCACCGTTGTCCTTGTTTAGGAAGTCCTTCCTGAACTCCCTCCTGCAAGTCACACACGGATACCTCGCTGCGGCTGGCATCGTGACCTGACTCTGCGAACGGGTCAGAAGCACCTACCTCACACGTCTTGTCGATACAGCACACAGGGAAAAAGTGGAGGAGGAGGAGGTGGAGGAGAAGAAGAAAAAGAAGACGAAGAAGAAGAAGAAGAAGAAGAAGAAGGAGAAGGAAGAGGAAGTGGCAGCTGGTGTTAAAGAGGACTTTTCGAGAAAGGAGAGAAGAGAGATATCAGAGAAGGAAACAGTGAATGAAGAGGGACTAATGATGGGGCTCTTGCTATTCACGGGGTGAGACGCTTATCGAGAAAGCAGGAGAAACTCTAGAATTGTGTGCGCGTACGTGCCATTTGGTGTGTGTGTGTGTGTGTGTGTATGTGTGTGTGTGTGTGTATGTGTTAAAGATGTGTGCCCTTGCCATGGTTGTTTTTATTTTTTTGTTTTTTGTGGGTGTGTGCGGGGGCTTACTGCTGTATATTTATTTTCCATTTTTATCTGTGTTGCCACATACAGTCCCCTCTTTGTCGTTTGAGGGGGTACAGGAGAGAGGCAGAGTATATAAATTAATCTCCATACCAATATTTTTATGCATTTTAATATTACGCTTCGGGTTTTTTTCTTTTTCTTTTTTCTAAATTTTATATTTTATATATCCCGTCTCATTTGTCGAGTATCTTGGCATGTTTTAATGTTCAGTATATTGGGGCGTTTGCCTTTCTTGGTGGGGTCTGTTCGTCGGCCTCAGCTTTTAATGACACAGGCAAGTGTTTTCTAGTAGCGCCATCTTGCACAGCTCATGCTGTCCCCCCGGAGCAATTTTTTTTATCCTCTTTAGAGAGTTTAGCTTGAGGCCGGGTTGATAGATGGTCTTCAGGACAGCATGTGGGTAATCTTAGGCCACTCAGCGATGACTGAAAATTGTCAGCTTGTTCTGGCGGACGGGACTCGAACCTGGGTCCTTCAGAACACCGCGCCTGCACGCTGACCACTCAGCTCTTTTTTTTTTCCAATTTTATTTTCTCATGTTACTTCTCCTTACTGCTTTATGCCCTTTATCTACCTGCGTTTCTTTGCAATACACGTAGGTCAGCTACAAATATTTTATCTTTTCGATTTTTATCCCATATCTCTGATGCATACAAATCTTCGAACTAATTTATCTTGCAATTTTCCCCCATTATTCTTGTTGAACTTTCCAATCCTTCCCTCTATCAGTTACGTGCATGTCCTATCTCTCAGTTTCAGTTATTGTGCCTGTATCTTTACTTTACTTTGACATTATACAGAGTGGTATACAACACTATAAACACTCGCCTGCGCCAGAACGGGCTGGGCCGACCATCAGGCCCCACCTGGAAGAAGTCTTGGGCCGACCATCAGGCCCCACCAGGCAGCGACGTAAAAAAAAAAAATAATAATAATAATAATAATAAAAAAAAAATAGCTGTTTGGCGACAAACCTTCAAGCAGTCGATCAATATACCCCCACCCATTTTTCTTTCTATACTCTATACATCTTTCTATTTACCTATATCTATTTCGTATTTTTCTCATATAGCGTTGTAAGTAAGCGTTTTTCTTCGTAACCTTTCAAAAAATCTGGCGAGTAACAAGACAACAATAGGTAAAGAAAGCGTTTACTTTTAGTCTGTCATTGTTGCTGGTGGTGGTGGCCGTCGCCGTGGTGGTGGTGGTCGCGGTGGTGGTGGTGGTGGAGGTTGTTACGGTAATGATATTGCTATACAAAGACAGACGGTCTTTGAGGTGGCGTGAAAGGAATGGGGGGATAAAGGTAGCCGTGTTTGTGTTTGGTGTAGAGGTCGTGGATGGTCGTGTTGGTTGTTGGATCTGTGTTAGCAGAGGTGGCGCTTATAGTAATTGTGTTGGAAGAAGTGGGGTGGGTGGGGAAGAGGTAGGGGGTGAGAAATGTTCGATTATGGCAACAGTCGGGGTATAACCTCTTCTATCTCCTTTTCCCTTCTTTTATCGTATTTCTTTCTTTCCCTTTTTTATATCCTCGTTCTTTTCCCCTTCATCCCTTATGTTGTTTTCTTTTTGTTTCGTTTTAGTGGTTGAGGTGATGGTGGTGATGTGAATGTGGTAAAAGGTTAAATTGTGATAAACCTGATGGTAGTATATCTTTGATTGGTTTGCGGTAGTGGTTGATGGGGTCTGGTAGTATTGGTAGTAGTTACAAATGGTGGAGGTTATGGCAATAGGGCTGGTGGTCGTATATCCTCGGTTTTCACTGCCATCCATTTTACAATTTTTAGAATGCCATGTTTTTGTGTTGATCCATGAATTTGTTATAGTTCTATTTCCCAATTAAATAATCTGTACTTGAAATCAGTCGTTTTAATTCATAAGTACCGGAAATGTTTAGAGTTTGGATACTATGTTTTTTCGATGGATAACTCATTTTCAGATAAAGGATATTTTATCTCGTAGCTCAGTCGATGCCCACACAATGTCCCTACGTGCTCGTCTCTGCCAAGAGTGCTGCATATCATTGAAAAGTTTATTTCCTCCGAGCTACACATTACCAATTAAAGCAATGGGTGTCCACGCTATTTGTCGTCTGTACTTACTCATGTTAAGTGCCTTATGGACTTAAAAGGCGTAGTTTTTATGTTCCGTATACTCTAGCAGCATTAGCATCATCATCATCAGCCAGTATTAGTCCACTGCCTTTTAACATCTTGCTGCAGTAAAAGTTCAAAATTGTGTACCCTATTTCCATGAGTACCAAGGGCCTGTTTTTTTTTTTTTTTTTTTTTTGTTTAGGGGGAAACGCAGTCGAAGTTTGGTCAACTTTGAACTGCGATAACATTGCAACCAATGAAGCTATTTTGATCTTTTTTTAATGTTGCCCACAGTTCTGACTTTCAAGCGAGAATTAATTCAACCAATAAAGATTTTTTTTTAAGTACTACACTGTCAGCTTGAATAACATGGAAAAAATCATTTCGGTTAATGTTTGAGTAATAAGACACAGAAACAGTCCAGTAACACGGTACTATACTACTGTTAATAAGCAGGAACAGTATTGTAGTATATTGGACACTCACGTTAGCTGTTTTGTTTTAATACTGAAGCGCAGAAACATTCCAGTAACTAGGTATATACTGTAATAGCATTTAGGCTCTGTGCTGCACTGTAGTGGCAGAGTAACCCAGTAGGAAGCACTGTACCATCAGATTGAAGAATATTGAAAACTCATGTTGAGTAACGTATGAATAATGCGCATTGGTATCTTATTCACCCAAACTCGGCGCAGCGGGAGCGAGAAACCGCGTAGACAGAAAAGTTAACTTGCCTTAAACCAATTGTCGACCATGTTGCGGGTTCCATTTCGTAGTTTTTTTGATGTTCCAAGGTAGAGGTAGAGTTGGGGCACTAAAAGCTATTTCGTCTGGAGTGGCACTTGGTACCTTTTGAAACTAGGGGACTCAATTATTCTCTAACTGTTTCACTGTCGGCCCAGACTTCTACAAATCCTGGGTCGCCAGCCAGTTACTTGGGTCACCCATCTGTTTTAGTTACGCGGATGATGCGACCTCCCCAAGTCCATTTATAATCCTTCATCGCATTTATAATACCTTCAACCTTTGCTGAGCTGAGGCAAAGTATTATAGCACCATTTGAATGCACCGCATCCCCACACCTTGCGAGGGAGGGCCTGGATAATTCTGTCAAAAGCAGGATGCAGTTTGCCTCATTAGTGTCAGCATGCAATTAATCATTTGCTTATTGCGTCGAGAGCATTTTTCTGCGATGCTCTCTTGTTAGTATTCTCAGGAAAAATAGTATTAAGTATGTTTCGATTTACATTAAACGACTAAACAAAATTCTCACTTATATCGCTTCATTTCTGGTAATCCTTTTAAAAGTGTAATCAGCGTAGTTGTACTGGCAGTGGTTTTATTAATCGTAAAGGATAATGACAAGTAACTCTTTCTACATATGCATTAAAAGTCTAACCCCAAAAGCAGCGTGGTATTAAATAGTTCATGTACAGTAATCTCTCGAATGTGCAGTTCTGTATAGCGGTGTTGGGATTGCTTGTTGTATTTACCGAGGGAAAAAAAGGCTATTTTTCATTTACACTGAAAGACTAATTATAAACTGAATGGTGTGCGGCTGTTCATCTGTGATAATCTGCCTTTTATTCATTTATTTATTTATTTATTTATTTATTATTTTTTTTACATCTCTGCCTATAGTGCCGGTAGGCTTTCTTCAGGGGCCTGGTGGTCGGCCCAGGTCCGTCATGGCGCAGGCAATTTTTTTTTTATATTAGACCTAATTGTAATTTCCTTAGTAGTGGATGTATGTACGGCTTCATTAATAAACCTGAAACCAATATCTATCAGAATATTATTTAATTACATTTATAACAAGTAAAATCAGTCGAGATGCTAATGCAATAAAAAATCATAATTACATTACGCCTTCAGAAAAAAGAGACCGTGCCCGTCGGGGAATCATCATGAAATTTCATCCTGCTCACACACACATCACTGCTTTAGAGGCAGTACTTGTTGCGGCCCGGACACTCCTGACGCCGTTTGAGCTTGTCTGTTGTTTACAGTGAATAACGCCACTGAGAGGAAAGGGTCTCTGAGATTTGGTAATTTATGGGAAGAACTCTTGTTGGTTGGTATTGCTATGGAATAAATAAAAATAATTTTGTTTGGAAATGAGAATATCAACCGAGTTTTGTCTTTTACTCTCTTAAGTGTATTCTCGGGTTTTGGAGTTCGTTTTGTTGGATTTACGGCGATTATTCTCTCCAGTGCCGTTGAGGGAAAGCTTACGGAGGACCCATAGTTAGTCTGCACCAGACTTTGTCAAGCCGGGCGGCTTGCTCAATCGTGGTTGTCCTTCACCATTTGGCGCGAGTATCATGCTACGTCTGGGCAGCTCTATAGCTCGACGGTGAAGAGTTGTTATTCTTGTGTGTGTGTGTGTGTGTGTGTGTGTGTGTGTGTGTGTGTGTGTGTGTGTGTGTGTGTGTGTGTGTGTGTAATTCACCTCTTGGTTTGCTGCGGGTCTCTCTCGAGACAGCCAGCCGTTCCCCTACGGAAGAGCACAGAGCTCGTAGTGCCGATCTTTGGGTAGGACTTAGACCACTCACACACAACACACCGCGACAACGAGGTCACAAATCCTTGCCTGACGTCGCGTACCTATTCACTGCTAGATGAATAGGGGCTACACGTGAAAGAAGATAAACCCAACTTATCTTCACCCGGCCGGGGAATCAACCCCAGTCCTTCTGGTTGTGAGCCAGACGCTCTATCCCTGAGCTACCGGGCCGTGCGTGTGTATGAGAGAGAGAGAGAGAGAGAGAGAGAGAGAGAGAGAGAGAGAGAGAGAGAGAGAGAGAGAGAGAGAGAGAGAGAGAGAGAGAGAGAGAGAGAGAGAGAGAGAGAGAGAGAGAGAGAGAGAGAGAGAGAGAGAGAGAGAGAGAGAGAGAGAGAGAGAGAGAGAGAGAGAGAGAGAGAGAGAGAGAGAGAGAGAGAGAGTGTGTGTGTGTGTGTGTGTGTGTGTCGTTTTTACCAACTTTTTTTGGTCAGTGTAGAACACTACACAAGGAACACGCACAGGTCTTAGCCGCCGGGGAGTTACTGTTCCCTCACAATGGTCTGTGACTCGCTGGGGGACGAAATGGAAGTACGTACCCTTGTTTACGATCTTGGGTTCATCTTTCCCTCGTGCCCAGCATTGTTCTGCCCCCCACTGCTCTGCCAGGCGGGGAGTGTAGGTGATTGATGTTAAGGGTTAGCGTTGCCTGCGGCCGTGAAGGTGCAATGTGGCGCGTGGCGAAGTCAAGTGTGGGTGGAGAGAGAGTTGAAAGGACTTGGAGAGGTCCAACAATGAACAAGGGAACGTTTTGTAGCTGTTGGCGGTCTTGAGATGGTAGTGTGGTCGAAGCAGAATCAATGATGATCGTGAGTCGGTATCAGGTTATACTCGTATTTGTGGACTTTGGTAGTCATTGGGAGGCTGTGTTGTGGAAATGGTGAACAGGGTGATGGGAATGGTAGTGATGTCTAAATATATGGCTGTATGCTGTTCATATATTGAAGGTTTTCACATGATTGTAGAGGTAATATGAGCGTCAGTCCCCTGATAGCAGATACGCAGGAATCCCTTAATAATATGACGTCACAGAACCTTCTCCTCCAGGGACTGCATGGCTCCCTGAGATATGAGGAGGTGAAGTTGGATTTGACTTAGTTTCGAGAAAAAAAGTTTGAATGTTACCACTGGGAAACGAAAGATTAGTACGGAAACATCGACCGCTAAATAAACATGCAATAATTGTTTTGGGTTAGTATACATACATACCATTAAACATACATAACGATGCATACACACACACACACACACACACACAAACACACACACATGGATGGATGGAAAAATATATATTTATGAGTATCAGTTCCGTCTCTTGATCATATGTAATGACATATATTAGTGAATGAATTTCGAATTCGAGTATTTAAAGTTTGTTTTTACAATTAGTTTGTGTGTAGCGCGTGAAAAAATATAAAATCGTCACTGAGATGTTTACTTTTTACAATTTGTGCATGCATTTAAACACCTTCCTCTGCTCTGCCTGAAACTTTTCTATTTTCATTTTTTCCTCTAAATTATTCTTGCCTACACTTTTTTTTTAGACATTTTCTCTTGTTCTATACACCTTCACTTAAATATATATAGTTTTGAACTTTCTTTAAAAAAAATTTCATTATGGTTGCGCTTATTGGTTGTATTTTCTTTGACTTTATTTTTGGTTTCAGCACCACCTCCTTTACTATCTAAACTTTCTCAAGTTCCCTTTCTTACTTCCAGCCAGTGTGCGATCGAGTCAGCGGACGATTGGATAAGGTGAGGTGTGAGGCGCGGAGCACTCCCGGAGGCTCCCGGGAAGCTCGCTGAAAATGGTTTGACCTAAATTCAGGTTTCAAGTCCCAGTATTTTTTTCTTCAGTTCTGTTCCAAGCGCCCCCATCTGACACGCACTCACTCATGCATACCCCTCCCCCCCCCCCTACACACACATGTACACACACACACGCACGTTCACACACAGTTGCGACATTTAAAAAGAGTGAGAAGACTGAGTTAGAGAGGTAGAGAAGTAGACTGACAGACAGACACACAGACAATTAGAAAAGATAGAGTAACGTTCTTCCATAGAAAATAGCGCCGGTAGTTGTAAAGGTTATAAAAGGAAAAAATATGAACGTTTTTCAGATCTTATTGGCAAACTTTAACAAAGCTCTGTCCACCTCCACCTCCCTTGCTCCGCCACGCTAACAAAATCTGCTACCGCCACAACATCGACTGCAAAAGCAAAAGCAACGACCACAGCACGCAGTATCACACGCGGCGCCGCTTACAAAATTGTGTGACGCAACGAAATGGGGGGGGGGGGGAGGAGGGCTGGGTCGGAGGGCAGGGACGGGTGGTTGTGGCCATTATCGAGACTTGGCAATGCGTGTTGGCGGGGAACTTGGGAATGAAAGGAAAAGTGCATCTGAAAAGTTTTGTACATCTTGCCGGTGAGTCTGATGTAGGTTTCGAGAGGAACTCAACTGCTCTCCCTTTCTCCCTCTCTCTCCCTCCCAACGAAAATCGCCAGACTATTATTGGAATGTAAAAATATTTACAAGCATATATAGGAGTCTGTCACAGTGTCGTGGGGATTAATAGTGGTCGTACCAAGGCTATTTTATGATATGAAAGTGATGTTTTTGTGGTGCTCAGGTCTGCTGAGAGGCCGCGGGTCTGTGTGACCCCGGAAGGTGGTTTGTTCAGCAGCCCATCGATGCTTATGGCTGCACGTGGCTTGGCCGCCTAGGTGCAACAGTCGGCCCACTTGGCGTGGTATGTCCCGTCCTTGGCCACGCCAGTATAGTCAGCTGAGGGGAAGAAAAAAATACTTAGTACAGGTTCTGTGAACCTTCTCAAAGGGATGTCTAGTTGTTTTAGTCAGCAGCGAGGGGAAAATCGGAAGGGATAATATAAGTAAAGAAAAGTATTTTAAAAAGAAATTCATAACAGTAAGATTGATCATTCATGCATTTTAAAACATTCCACATACAGTATAGTGTCTGAATATGTATATACTATAAGATTTATCATTTTTTTCTATAGTTACTGTATGGTGACTGTATAACTAATATTTATTCATTATGCAACAGTGGCCCAAGAAATATATACATATATAATATATATATATATATATATATATATATATATATATATATATATATATATATATATATATATATATATATATATATATTAAAATCACTGAAATGAAAGAAACTGGTATATAACTATCTGAGTGGATATGAGTTAGGTCACTCACTTCAGTTGACCTTGCCAATGTCTGTATATGACCTAAATTAATCTGCTCCAACCCATCGCTATGAGGATATCACTCGCGGTGATTGCACTTATCGACACCAGTGAACCCCTCGCCCTGTGTTCGGCTTACCTGTCCAGCCTCCATCGAGCGTCACGGCGGTGAGTTGGCCAGAGGGCAGGCCGGGCACAGCCGTCGGGGGCGTGGCCGAGGACAGGATGGTCGCATGGTCAGCGTCAGGGATGATATTCCACGTCGTGCCGTCCTTGCTGCACACTAAGGCGCTGTCCTTTTTGTCCGCGACACACATCATGCCGTTGGTCGCGTCGTAACCCACCAGTCGCCCGACGTATGACGGTAGAGCTGGAACAGAAAAACATTGTATCTCTGTGTCTCTGTGTTTGTCTCTCTGTGTCTCATTCCTTGTATCTCTATTTTTGTCTCACCTGCCCACGTGGTGCCGTCAGTAGAGGAGAAGCAGGCCATCTCGAGGCCCTTTACCTCCCGCCGCTGCCTCACGTCGCAGAAGTAGACAATGGCGTTGGTGGGGTCGTAGGCGACGCTCCTCCACTGACTTGCGTTGTCCGACATCCGCGTTTGGAGGGTGGTGGTGCAAGGGGCGATGGCCTCAATCTGATAGCCGCCGTACCACTCCAAGAAGCTGACGGAGGGATGAGGGAGATGGAAGAGTGACCCAACGGTAACACCCCCTACCCCCCACACTCACTCAAATACACCATCTCACTACCACCCACACCCCACCAGCCCCTCATCCCTGTGCCTAGGATACTCAAACTCCAGAACTTTATCTTCACCTCCCCACCACAACACTACAAACCACGTCACGCCTTCTCGCCATGTCCCACTCCCCTCAGGAGCCCCGTTCACCCACCTCACACCCAACGCAGTGCTCTCCGGGGTGGTTTCTGTCCCTCCCAGGCCGGTGCTTGCCGTCAGCACCACGATACGGAAGAAGCGAGCCTCGAACAGACACTCGCGCTGAAGGTTCACCACCCCCGTTGTTGGCACCTCCACCTGGGTAAAGATCAGAGAATTCTCCTTAAGACACTCCATTTATGCAAAACCTTACTCGGGATAATCGTCGTCCAGTTTCGGATGGTTGTTGGTTCGTTACTTTAGGGTTCTTCACGGAGCTGTTCGGGTGCCAATACTCGTTCGAAGGGATTCTCTGTACTTACTTGGTCGTTGCCTCCTACATATATGGGTTAATAGTGAATGAAATACTGCTCCCAGAACGCAGTGATATCAAGTATCTTAAAAACTTATCCGTGAACGTTATGTATAAACGTAATATATATCTCAAGAAAAGGTGTTACTGTGTTACCTCGCACTCGCCGGAGAAGGAGATGCCGGACTGAGATATCTGAAGCCGGAAAGTTTTGATGCTGAGCTTTCCTGTCACCTCCTGGAAAGTTATCCTTGTTACCCTAGTCTTTCTAAGGAAATCGATGGTGAGGTAATGCCTCCAGGCCGCCCCCACAGTCACAGGTGGACTCCAGCCTGAAATGAAATTTTCCATTAGCAGGGATATTGTATGACTGTGATAGTATTAGTAGAAGTTGTGGCAGTGGTAGTAGTAGTAGTAGTAGTAGCAGTAGTAGTAGTAGTAGAAACAGTAGTAATAGTAACACCAACAGAAATAGTAGTAGCGGTGAAAGGTGCAAGTCAAGTCGGTAACATTACAAATCTCCTTCACGTTAACTGGATATAAAATTCGTGAAAACTGAATGTGTGAAAAGTCAACTTGAAAAAACAAGTTATGTTATGGCTTGCACAAATATCCCGTTTAACTGGCAAATATTTGGTGCCCCCCCTGTTCCCCACCCACCTCCCCCAGAGCCAGGGAGGGCCATCTCGGGCTTAGTGTTGGCGTCCATGGCGGCCGAGGCGCTGAGCTGACACACCTGCAGTGTGGCGAGGCCCAAGGGGTCGTATACGTCTGTAAAGGGAGCGATAGGTAGAGAGGGAGGTGCTCGTACTTGTATTTTTAAGTATCAAATCAATATCGGAATGTCCCGTTTATTTTATCATATGTCGTTTAGTATCTTAAATATATGTGTATCATTTGCACACGCTTTCGTTCGGTAAATCATCCTATTCATCATCATGGTGTGTGTGTGTGTGTGTGTGTGTCTGTGTGTGTGTGTGTGTGTGTGTGTGTGTGTGTGTGTGTGTGTGTGTGTGTGTGTGTGTGTGTGTTCGCGAGCGTGTTTGTTCATTCTTTTCCACCGTACCTTTCCCATTCAGCGCCACGGTCACCTCCACATTTTCCTTTCCCTGTCCTTACCTGGGGCGTTCACTTCGTAGACCACAAAGCTCGTGTGTCCAAAGTACTTTATGGTGGTGTCGGTGTTAGTGGAGCCCAACAATCTCATGAGGGTCGTGGCTTTTATGAGTCCCAGGCCGAGCGGCATCTCTGCTCCGGGGTCCACAGAGAGGGTAAAGTTGGCCTCCAGGTTGTCGGTGAAGAAGAAATGCTCGAACTGGCGGGGTAGAGAGATGTACATGTGGTTTATAATTGGTGCTTAACCCTGACCAAAGACATATTGGTAAAATAGGAAAGTGACAGACTCTTCAGTGGTAGATACAGGCGTTAAGGCCGAAGAAAAATAGAGCTATGCAAAGGAAAGACAGAAAGACATAAAAGGGATTATTTCTTCTGGTCAGGTGGGGTTTATTTATCCTTTTAAAAGGTAAGGTAAAGTTGGGGGCATACGCTGTAGCAGCGCGTGGCCTCGGTGCTCATCTCCGTAACATTGACCCTTGAGCCTGTGGTGGGAGGGAGCCCATTACCCCGGGACACAGGGCCAGTGTGACATCCGGGTTACCACAGTTTACCTTCCCCAGGGTTCCCCAGGTACCCATTTATCGACCAGCCCTAGAGGGAGGATGAACAGCTGGGTGAACTGCACGCCGACTGCCCGGGCCAGGATTCGAACCCGGGCCCGCGGAGTAGAAGCCAGGCACGCTGACCACTAGACCACGGAGGCGTATATATCCTTTTAGAGCTAAGGGACTATTTTTGTTTTTGTAACATGAAATGATGGAAGATGTGAGTGTGGAGCGTTGGTAAAAAGTATGGCAGTGTTGGAGTCTGACTGGGCGTCGCCGTTGTTCCCTGGGGCTTATGCATCTGTTTTAGCCACTTAGAGAATCGATATATTTATTTTTGTCACTGGATTTTGAGCAATTGATGTGAGTGGTGTGTTTCTAAAAGTCTCAGTATGTTTGAGTTCCCCTTACGTCTGTGTTCACATACATTTTAATCACCTATATCATTTCGACAAAGAGAAAGTGTTGCATAAGCTGCAGAACAATCGTTTACCATCTGATCCCAGAGAGAAGTTAAAGAGTCTGAGGGCACCTGAATTGAAGTCCAAAGGAAAGGGACGAAAAGGAAAAGGAAGGAAAAGGCTTCTCAAGCTACAGGGCAAACCTTTACTGTTTGATAACAAAGATTTTTTTTTCTAACTGAGAGTACCTGTAATTAGGGCCAAAAGTTTACCTATAGCGGAAGGAAGAAAGAGGGAAGGTGGAGGTAAAAAACACTCACGCAGTAGTCGACGTAATCTAAGGCGGTGATGTTTCCTGTCACGTTGGCGGCGAAGGTGTCGGTGTTCTCCACATACTTGATATACTTGGGCGTGAGCACTCGCACACAAGCATCGTTCAGCTCCTGTGACGACTCGTTGAGCAAGTGATACACGCGGAGGGTGAGAGGTACGGTCTCCCTGGTAAGACAGATAGATTGAGAGGTAGATAGAGAGCGAGAGTACTTTTTATTTGATCCATTAGTCATACATTGATTTCCACCTGCACCTCCACCATCATCACCTGGATGCGTTCTTACTCACCCTTGCTCGAAGATGGTTGTGGTGTTGTCGGTGAGCATCAACTCCGTTTGGGCCACAGTGACCGGCGTGGCTGACTTGTCCAGCATGAGGGTCTTGTTGGACACGTAGATGCCGTCCCCAGTCTGTTAAGAGTTCGGAAATTAGGAGTGAGTTCAGACGCGGCGCATGATCCTGAGCGAAGATATATTGGCAAAGTAGGGAGATGGCAGACTCTTCAGTGGTAAAGACAGGCGTTAAGGGCGAAAAAAAAATGAGGCCTTGCAATAAAAGAGACAGTAAAGACATAAAAGGGATGTAGGTGTGCATAGTATCACGTAGTTGCTGAAGGGAAGTAAGGGTTGATGATCTTGAGATGAAGGAAATATTTGGTGGCAAAGGAGGAAGGATACAAATCTTAACTGTCATCGAAGGGAGATTGGGATCTAAAAAGCAAGAGGAAGGTTTATCAGTAAATAAGGACCATGATGGCGAAAAGGTCTAAAGCAGGGGTTCTCAACCTGGAGTAAATTACCCCAAGTGGGGTAAGTTGGTCTTTCTGTGGGGTAATGGGTAGACAGAGAACGACCGAGATAAGAAGATCTAAGTAAAAACATACCCATTGTGTTTGGCTTTGGATTAGGGCAGGCTGAATCCGACTTTTTTCTGTCCTTTTTATGCAGAAGTTATTTACTTATATGCATGATATACCACGTAAAAATCTATTAATACATTTTTTTAAAGTTTGGGCAAAAATACAATTGTAGAAGCATGAGGACTAAGGGGTAATGAGTGAAGGGAGGTGTGGAAAACAGGGTAATGGATAATGGTTGGTAACCCCTGGTCTAAAGCGTCAGATGATAGATTACGCGGTTAGTGGGCTGTGTATTGGAAGGGAACTAGGGATCAAGAGACGGAGGAAGGACTGTGTGTACTGGCCTTGATGGCAAAGCTAATGATGAGGGTGGCCCCGTTGGTGGCGTTGGGGTGGTCGGCAATCGTGACCAGCGCCTCGATCCACAACTGGTCGTCCTTGGGCTGCGCTGTCTTCTGCAGATGCGTCACGCCTGTAAAGAACACCTGCCGATTATCCGTTCAGGTGAAAATGCCGTGTCCCTCTATTTGTTACCTCCCAATGACACTCCCTCCAATTATCTTCTTTGTTGTCCAGCCTAACCATCTTACAAAACTGCGTAGCCTGGCCATCTCATACCACCCATGAAAACATCACCCTCAATCTCCTCCTTACCTTTCTTCCTTTCTAATACAGTTGTTATCTCCCATTGACATTCCTTCCATTTATCTTCTTTCTTGTCCAGCCAAGTTATCCAATATGATTACGCAGCCTGATATATCTCATACAACCTACTCATGAATACACCAAATTCAATCTCCTCCTTACTTATCTTCCTTTCTAATACAGTTGTTGGCTCTCATTGACACTCCCTCCATGTATCTTCTTTCTTGTCCATCCTAACCATTTTCTATAATTACGTAGCCTGCCCATCTCATACAACCTATCCATGAAAACACCAAACTCAATCTCCTTTCCTATCTTCCTTTCTAATACAGTGCTACGGTCTGACCTTTGGTATGTTGGTTTGCATTAACATACTCCTTGTTTTCCATCCCTCTCCTTTTATACGCGTAGCCTGTTTGTTTTCTTTCCGCTATCCCCTTTCTTTCTTTTTCTCCTTGCCTATCTAATGCATGTTGGCTTACATTAACATACCTCTCGTTTTCCATCCCTTTACTTTAATATTCGTTGTCTGTTTGTCTGTCTTTCATTCCGCTGTCCCATTTCTTTTTTCTCTATCTATCTATTTATCTATCTGTCTGACTCTTTCCAAATTACCAGTGTTCGTGAGGTGCATCAATCCCCTTTCTTTTTCCTCTCCCCATCTATTTATCTATCTGTCTGCCTCTTTCCAAATTACCAGTGTTAGTGAGGTACAGGAGGTCGGCAACAAGTGTGTCTGTCTGCGACGCGTGTATCATGGGAATGGTCGACGTGTTCTGGGTGAGCAGACGGGAGTACCGCGTGTTGTCCAGCATGATGCAGCCGATGTTGGTGCCCATGCCTTCTGGCGGAATCCTGAGGGGAGAGAATGTCCAAAGGTAAATGGTCGTTCAAGTGTAAGATGGCAACGTGAGGAACAAAAGAGAGAAACCTTTCTGGCTGCGAAAGACTGAATGGCTGAAGGGGAAGATATGCTACTTACAGGCCTTTTGAAGATAAGAGAGAGAGAGAGAGAGAGAGAGAGAGAGAGAGAGAGAGAGAGAGAGAGAGAGAGAGAGAGAGAGAGAGAGAGAGAGAGAGAGAGAGAGAGAGAGAGAGAGAGAGAGAGAGAGAGAGAGAGAGAGAGAGAGAGAGAGAGAGAGAGAGAGAGAGAGAGAGACCAGTAAGTAAATCCATTTCGTTTCCCAGTATGTCAGCCAAAATTTTATGGTCATTATCCTCGTTTCTTTTGAAGCGACCGGCAGACTTCTCACCTGAAGTCAGACACTGTGGCGTACGCTCTTCCTCCGTCCGACGACGTCACGGCCGCGAACTGTGGACGAGACATTAATTAAGATGTTGGCCAGGCGGGGAGTCAGAGAGGTGTTGGCCATGGTGCGGCCCTGGTGCATGCGGGTAGTGGGGAGGGCGGGGTGGAAGGTTGTGGGTGGTGAGCTGGAGAGCCGAAAGTGGTAAGCGATTTTGTAGCCACACATGGAGCAGGAGAGGTTGTGTGGCGGGGCGTCAGTCATTGTTCCATGCTCCATAAGACCAGTGGTATGTTGCTCTCAAAGCTCACCAGGAAATTGTTTTTAGAGCAGCACACATCATTAAAACTTGATGGCCTGACTTTTTTCCAAATTTTGATGGGTTAAAAAAATTAAAATGGTGTCCTGTTTTTAGTGGCATAAATTCTTCAACAACAGAGTAACAATTATTATGGCATTATAAAAGGGGGGGGGGGGTCATCTTTCTGTTTGTTTTATCTATTTACTATTAATCTATTTCGTTAACTCTCCTCACATGGTAGAGAATTATTTTAAAGGATAATATGTATAAAAAGCCTTGCTTGACGTAAAGAGTGACAAGTCCACATCACGCCACACACCGTACACAGACAGACGCACCTCGACTGCAGTGGTGACCTCTCTGGGCAACGAGAGGACCATGCCCACCCAAAGCTGCTGGCCCGGCTTGACCGTGTCCACTGTGGTGCTGATCGGCTCCACCAAAATTCCCGTGCTGTTTGTCGAGCCCGTGTACGCATCGACCAGCTTGTTCAGCGTCAAGGAGTTGGGAGTGAGGTCGACGCCGCCCTCTTGCACAACGATCGACAGTGTGGCTGATGAAGCGCTCGCGGGCAGGAACATGACTCCGAACCGCACCGTGAACTGGCGAGGAAGAGGAGAGAGAATGCTAAAAGGGAGTAGGAATGTCGAGGTTAGTAAGAAGTGACAGAAAAGAGGGGAGAAATGACTTGAGGTTAGTAGAAGGAACGGATAGAAAGAACAAGGAATTGAATGAAAAGAACCGTAGGGATGATTTGGAGAGGAAGATGAATAGATAGAAGAGAGAAGAGAGAATGTTTGAAAACGGGAAGAATGACGAGGTTAATAAAAGGAATGGATAGAAAAGAAAAGGAATTGAAAAGAGCCGCAGGGATGATTTGCTGAGGAAGATGAATAGATAGAAGAAAGACGGAGGTGTGCTTGTTGATTGAAAAATGGAGGAATGACGAGGTTAACAGAAAAAATGGAATGAAAAGACAAGGAACTGGAAAGAACCGTAGGAATGAATTGGAGAGGAAGATGAATAGATAGAAGAGACGATGAATGGAATACACACAACCACTGTCAATCCTCTATTATCACCACGTCTGTTAAAAAAAAAAGTAAAAGTAAAATACGCCCAAGTACAGTGAGACAAACAGACATCGGCTAATACATGCGGCGTTACCTGGTCTTCCGCGGTGCTCTCGTTGAAGGGGTAATGGCACACCTCCTTCACGTCCAACTGGTACACCTGGAGCGTCTCTGTGTCCTCCGTCATGTAGCCGACGACCAGGTTGGGAAACAGGCACGGCAAGTTCTCGCCCACCTGCAGCCAGAGAGGGAATGGAGGTTATGAGAGAGAGAGAGAGAGAGAGAGAGAGAGAGAGAGAGAGAGAGAGACGTAAACATGAAAAATTACGATTAGAAAAAAAACGCACATCACACATTAGCCGTAGATGGGTGACGAGGACGGGTCTCAGAGCAATGCGTGTCACTACCTGACCTCTCACGGGAAAAGAAGTGTCTTCCGCCTCTTGGCGATCCACACTCTTATGACCTAGCTCGCATACTTGTGCTTCATCTCCTGGCTGTAATCGCGTCGTGTTTATCGTCTTCCATCGGTCTTTTGATAGTGCCGTAACCGACCGACTCCATAACACGACGTTTCTACTTGCTGTGTTTTCAAAACTCCAGTTACTCGATCGGGCGGATAAGTGTTATTTTTCGTATAATTGTAGCATTTATCTCCTAGTAGTTAGTTGCTTGAGTACATCTACACAATCACACACATAACACAGTGGCAGACTTGCTTTGACTTATCACTTGTTGCCTGCTGCTCGATAATAACTTAGTTCAAGCCACGTGTTCACAGACAAAGAACCAGCCACGCCGAGGAAAGTATTCCCGTGAGCGTATCGGTTGGAATTTCCGCTGAACCACTTATCACCGCGCGCCGCCACACCTGCCCGGGAGAAACACCTGCGCCCATACAAGGCACCCGCTCACAGAAATTTACTCGCTTCAAGAACAGACTAAACTGCGCTTAACTCAATAATAACTTGGTCAACAAAATAATGTAGCGTCACCAGCCCCATAAATAATTAACTAAATAAACAAATAAAAAGAAAATCGATAAAGGACTATTACCGCGATTCTAAATACATCTTGACTGTCAAAGATTCTTTCTATAGTAAGTAACAAAGTTACCATGCCGTCCAAATATTTCAACTGCAGTAATTGTTCACAGAAATTTGCTGCACTTCGCTTCCAAACCAGCCAGTCGAAATGTCGATAGTGTGTCTTGGACTCCCATATACAAACACTTCACTCGTCAAACGAGGATTTGAAACGCTCAAATGCCTTGTTATGGGAAATGTTACATCATACCCCGCACTTCCTACGCCTTCTCATCGTGAGTCCTCAACCACGTATTCTGAAATTCTGAGCTAATCTCATACCTACATATTAGAGACAAACTTGTCAAGTTTCTAGAGGACAATAATATAATCTCCGACACTCAGCATGGCTTCAGAAACAAGCGCTCCTACTTAACGAATCTATTAGACTTCTTCCAAGGTATATATAAGAATTGGGATGCCCACATCCCCAGTGATGTTATATACCTGGACTTTAAGAAAGCCTTCTACGAGGTACCGCACAAGCGACTCCTTAAGGAACTGCACTCGGCGGGCATTGGAGCCAATTTGATCGCGTGGATAAGAGATTGGCTCACCGGCAGAAAACAACGAGTGCTACTCAACGGACAGCCTTCCGATTGGCTTCCAGTCACTGGTGGAGTGCCTCAAGGGTCAGTGCTCTTTATCATATATATCAACGACCTAGAAACAGGCCTGAAATCCACAATATCGAAATCTTCTGATAACACCAAGGTGGGTGGAAAGGCCCTCACAAAGACCGACTGCGAAATCATTCAGAAAGACCTCGATCACATTACCAAATGGTCAGAAAAATGGCGTGTCCTCTAATGTTGACAAATGCAGTCATGCACATTGGGTCCAGAAATAGAAGCCACACATACATCATGAATGGGAAACCTCTGCAGGTGATGCAGGAGGAAAAGGATCTTGAGGTCACTGTCAGCAGTGACCTGATACACGCGAATCACTGTAAAAAAAAAAGCGTATAACAAAGCCAACACTATGCTCGGGTTCATAGTTAGGAACTTTAAGTGTAAAACGCCAGACGTGAGGCTATCCTTGTATAATTCCATGGTAAGACCGCACCTCGAGTATGCAGTGCAGATCTGGTCTCCTAACTACATAAAGGACATTGATTTACTGAAACGGATTCAACGATTAAGGGCCTAACCGTACGAGAACGACTCAAGCGACTCAGCCTCTTTACATTGGAGAAAAGACCCCTACAAGGGGATATGATTCAAGTCTTCCAGTACTTGAAAAAGTTCAATAACGTCGACTACTCCAAATTCTTTCAACTACAAACCAACTCAAGAACTAGAAACAACGGTTTACCCATTCAGTCGAGTCGATGCAACACAGACATCGGAAGGAGTTTCTTTTCAAACCGAGTCATCCGCCACTGGAACAATCTTCCCTCAAAAGTAGTAAATGCGAATACCATCAACTCATTCAAAAATCGAATCGATCGTCATTTCGTTGCGTCAGGAATAAACTGAATATCGAGGTGCTTCCATCTGCTCCCCAGGCCCCAAGTGGCTGTCGAGCAGATTAAATCACCAAAGCGGGCAACCTCGTAATGAGCCAATAGGCTTTCTGTTGCCTGCATCTCCATGTTTCCATGTTTCATGCACCCTCTCCTCTTTCGTTCTGCATAAGTCATGCATAAGTCATACTGTTGGTCCCTGTGGGGTGGGGTAGGATTAATAAAGGTGAAACTGGCTGAAAACTCAGAGCGAGCATGCCAGCTAAACACAGGGTTACTGAATGACGTGAATTCTTTCTTCCTCGCCCTTTCGCCCTTCACCTTGAAACTTACAAGAATATTGTAAAAACTTTGGCAGATTGTTCTCCGTTAGGGAAGGTCGGAGAGACACTCACATAACTTACTTGAGACACTCAAACACCGATTGTTTTTTCATAGGTGTTGGTAATAAGAAAACACGTGAAGAGAAAACACGTATAACGGTCACGGTCATCAAAATGGAGCGAGACGGAGGGAAGCAGAAAGTTGCTTTAGTCACAACAACAACCACAACTCATGAATATGCAAATAGAGAGACGGGGACTCTCAGTCTCTCACACAGGCTCTGCAGGAAAAAGAATAACCCAAACACAGCGGCTATGTGTGCACCACCACCATGCAACAACGAGGGAGACTTTGTATAGACATTGACACCCCAGAAAGAATAGCTGTGTTGATGTCTGCCACGCCGAACCAGACCGACAAGTCCCAACGCCCCAGCCAAAGCATAAACCAAACACAGTAGCGACGCAGGCTCTACCACTATCCAACGAGGGGAAGTTACATATAAGTCTCCCAGCCCCACGAAGTAAATGCTTGTGTGCGTGTGGTGGATCTCATCTAAACAGAGTAATAAATCACCGCCACAAGAAAAGAATAAACCAAACAGTTGTAAGGGCCACGACCATCACGCAGGAAAGGGGAAATAGTTTAGTTCGGATTAGTTCCCCCTTTAAAGAATAGCTACATGTCTGCGATGGCTCGTTAAGCAAGAGCCGTAAATACTCACCGCCACAACGGCCCCGAAGCACAACGTGATGTCAGCCGGAGCGTTGTTGGTGATTGTGATCTTAATTGTGTTCCTGTACCCTGCTGGAACCACCGACACAAAGTCCATCATTTTCAAGACTCCCTCGTAAGCGTCCATAGAGTCTGTTGTTAAGAAGGAGGTCATCGCCAAGTTCTGTCGTTGAAATAAAGCATGGTGAGGGAGAGATGGGAGACGTGACAAAGGTTGAAGGTATTCTGACAACAATTGAAAATAAGTAAACTCGAGAGGATCGCAATATCACCATTAACAGAACCTTTTAGTTAATTCTTACCGGAGTGAGGGCGGCGTCTACAGTGATCGCCTGGGTGAGGGTGGTTTGTGTCCCCGCGGCGTCCAGGATCACAGTGAGCGTCCCGGAGCCCGCCGCCATACCTCGCATCATCACGCCGAACACGATGGAGTTTTCGTCGGCTATGATACCCTCGACGTAGGACCCATTACCTGAAGGGAGGGAGGGGAGGGGGGTGATGGAAGTGGTATGACGCCGACGTGCACCTTGGCACCCTTCACATCCTAGCTAACTATCTCTCATCCCGTTGTCATTGGTAACACTCCATCACCCTCCAGCCTTCTGTGTTAGGGAACTACGATCGTAGCAACATCTAGCTGCCTCCCTTGTCAAAAAAAACACACACTCCTTAGCCATGCACGCCCTTGCCCCGCCTTACCGCACCTATCCCTCCCATGCATCTCCGTTCCAGCGCTTTGTCTCTAACCCAGTAACTGTTGTCATCCGTGCACCTTATGTCGCCTCACCACACTTCTCCGCTCCACGTACCTAGGTTCTTGAGCACGCCCATGTCCACCGTTGCGCCCAGGGTCCACTCGGTGCCGTGCAGAATGGTGTTTTGTTGGTAAAGGTTGTTCTCCTTGCCGTACGGGTCTCGGTCTACACACGGAAAGTTGTCTCCTGAAGGGGAAGTGTCTGTGAGCGCGAGTTTAGAGGAATTTATGACGGAGGGCTGCCCGTTCATTTTGAGGTGTTTTGGTATAATGAAGTAGTAGTAGTAGTAGTCGTAGTAGTAGTAGTAGTAGTAGTAGTAGTAGTAGTAGTAGTAGTAGTAGTAGCGGTAGAAGTATTATTATTATTAGCAGTAGTAGTAGTGGTAGTGGTAGAAGTAGTAGTAGTAGTAGTAGTAGTAGTAGTAGTAGTAGTTGTTGTAGCAGGTCTCATCATTATCGTGTGTGGGTGTGGATGTTACTTACCCACTTCAAGGATGAGAATTCGACACAGACCAATCACCGCAGTGTCATCCACTGAGACGAAGAGCTTGTACGGCATCACGCTGCCAGGCTTGGTCCGAAATAGCACCTGTAGGAGACAAACCACACCTGTATACACACACACACACACACACACACACACACACACACACACACACACACACACACACACACACACACACACACACACACACACACACACACAGTTTAGCACAGCACAACAAGCAACACACCTGGATTATCTGAGGGATGCCGGGCTCAACTGTGGTCGGGATGCTGCTGGTGAGGAAGGCCAGGGTTGGGGCCATGGCGGCATCGTAGATTGGCGGTCCACTGGCCAGGCTGACGCTCTCCCAGGCGGTCCAGATGATCCGTTCGTCCAGGCTGAGCCCCGCGCTAATGTTGTAACTGCCCGCTGAGGCAGTACCAGACAAAATGCATGGAAGTTAAAGGGCAGTGCTTCAGGCGTTTTTTGCGTCTCGGTGGCGTTACTTCCATACATATTTCACCTCCCAGTCGCTGAGTTAATTTTACCTTTTTGTATATAATTATCTCAAATTACATCCCTTATTCGTACTGTAACTAACCGATTATTCGCTAAAATGTTAGTATTGATGATTGTTTCCTCGTCTTCATGCAGTAATCAGTTTCATAAAATAGATATTAAATAAACAAATAAAAAAAGATAATAAGTACTGAGCAGCATATTGCTGCACACTACCTACCAATCAGTGCCTTACATTACTCTGACCTTAAGTAGAAACACACACACACACACACACACACACACACACACACACACACACACACACACACACACACACACACACACTGTTACGCACCTACGAAGAAAGACTGATCAGTTGGCATGTCGAAGTACATCTCGATAAGTAACTCGAGGTCGCTGGAGACCCCCGATCGCTGTGTGCCGCAGGAGGGGCCAAGAGACAGCTGCGCGGTGTCCTCGAAAGGTCGATCCAGCAGCCTGTGCGGAGAGTGGAATAAGAGAGCAACAAAAAAGTAATGGGGGATATAGGGCGAGGCGGGGAGTATCGTGCTATTATTGGGAAAATAAGTCCGTATTCTTAAACGCCTCGGCACCCCAGTTTGCTTGTTTGATAAAAACTCTTGTGGAAGGTTCTGGGACTGGGACTGTTTTGTGACCCTAGTGATAGTTTTACACGATTTCTGCACCACGAACGGGAAAATTACCCATGAAAACACGGTTAATCTTTTATGTGACCTTAGGAAATAGTCGTAGTGGGAGCCCGATATGTTTAAAGATATGGACCATATTCACTAAAAATCTTCTAGGACTTGGGAGGGGAAACTTTTATATCTTTTTGAGGGCCAATTTATGGTCACTGTACGGACCGCCCCGGATCTGGATCTGAATTTATGATGCGCAGGGCACCTGTACAGGTGCATGACACGCATATTTATGTTGGCTGTTGGGGGCAATGTCTATATAGTAACATGTCGGGACACTCTTTTCAATAAAACCGTCCCTTCCCGCGCATGACGTACACTGGGGTACACTGAGCTGAGAGCTCAGTCGCTCTGAAGTCACGGTCGTGTGTGGTGTTGCGGTCGTGTCCGCTCGCCATCGCGATACTTTTTCCCATCGATGCCATGCCCCACACTTGTGCAGTTATGTGTGTGTATATATATATATATATATATATATATATATATATATATATATATATATATATATATATATATATATATATATATATATATATATATATATATATATATATATATATATATATATATATATATATATATATATATATATATATATATATATATATATATATATATATATATATATATATATATATATATATATATATATGTATATATATATATATATATATATATATATATATATATATATATATATATATGCAAAATTGCAGATTTACGATGACAGTAATGTCACTAAATATAGCCTGTCTGGTGCAACATCAGATAATATCCTCTGCTGTAATCAGGGGCGATGCCAGACATTGTAGACATCGGGGACTTAAACCCTAGGAGGGGTCCCCTGGGAAAACAAATAAAAACAACCCCATAGATAGTGACTTCTGGGGACTTAAGGGACTTTGATATAATGACAAAATTAATTTATGATACGTCCTACACTAGAATCAAGTTACTGTATAATGAATTAGGTAAAAAAAATATGTCTTAAAACCTTAAAACCTTAAAAAAGATCTGGGGCTTTTGATGAAAGATCTGGGGCTCAAGCCCTTTCTTGAAGCCACCCTCCCCCGCCGCCTATGGTTGTAATAAATGAGTGGGCCCAAAGTGTTTTATAATTATTAATTGTTGTAGTAGTAGATTTCCTACCTTATCCTCATGTTTACTGAATTATGAAACCCATGTGAAGAGCAAGGAAACCATATAAGTCTATCGTTAAACCAGTTTTCCATCCTAACTTTTCATAAATGAATTGTTAAATCGATTGATTCTTGATCGTCATGAAAATGAAATCTATTACCAAGTCTTCACAAAAAAATCAACCTATAACATTACATTTAGTGTGGTAACAAAAATTTAATGTAAGAACTAAATAAACGTTTAAAGTTGACATTTTACTGTAGTCTCTGCTCAAACATTACTTCATCCATTTTCTGTCATCGCTACCCCATGATACGTCACGGCTATATCTCCCATCCCTCCCTCATACTCCCTCCCCCCCGATGCGCGTGTCCCGACATTACTTATATAGACATTGGTTGGGGTTACGGGGGAACCGAATGTGCAGGGGAGGGAAGTGAATCGGGTGTAATTGTTGGTGTTGGTGTGTTGTGGTGACAAGTGAGTGTGTATTTGTTTTCTGAATGAGTCTATTGTACCACAGTCTAAAATCTGATGAGGGAGGCTGCTCCAGTCACGTATGGTGCGTGGAAAGTATGAGTGCTTGTATGCGTCAGTGTTAGTGTGATATGTTTGGTATTTATGGGTGTGTGTGTTACGAGTACGTTGACTGTTTGCATTGTGAAGGTATGTTTGCGGGTCAATGTCAATGTGAGTGTTAGTGATCTTGTACAGAAATGTAAGTCTGTGTGCTTGTCTGCGTAAGTGAAGAGGTTCCATGTTTATCTGTTGTTTCATCCGTGTTGTGATGCCAGGCGTTCAAGTGTAATTGTTTGTAATGAGCCTAACCTTCTTGGTGTTGATTTGTTCTAACCTATCCATGTTTCTGTGTGTGTAAGGATCCCACACCGTGTAGTAGTATTCCAGTGTTGGTCTCACAAGTGTGTCATAAGCTATGTGTTTTATGTCAGGTGTGCGGTTATGTAAATTCCTCCTCAGGAACCCCATAGTTCGGTTGGCTGTGGCACTGATGTGGTCTATGTGAGTGTTGAACTTTAGGTTAGTGGAGAGGTGGACACCACGATACTTGTGTATGTGGACTGATTCAAGTTCTGAATTTTGGAGAGTATAAGTGTGATGGATGGGGTTGTGAGCTCTGGTGAATCTTAATAGTGTGCACTTGTCAGGGCGGAAATGCATCTGCCAGGTGGGCTCCCACCGCTGGGGGGCGTCCAAGTCTTTTTGTAGCAGTCTGCAGTTGTCATTAGTCTTTACTGCTCTAAACAGCAAACTATCGTCGGCAAATAGTCTAGTGGAAGAGTTAGGCGTTGAGAGTGGAAGATCGTTAATGTACAGGAGGAAAAGAAGGGGGCCTAGAACGGTTCCTTGTGGGACACCTGAAGACAGTGTCAGATGAAGATCCGTCAATAAGAACACGTTGAGTCGGTTAGTAAGAAATGCAGTGATCCAGTGTAGAATGTGACCTGAAATACCGTAGTATTTCAATTTTAATGCCAGTCTTTTGTGCGGGACTTTGTCGAAGGCTTTGGCAAAATCTAAAATAATAGCGTCAACTTGTTTGATGTCACGTCGGTCAAGTAGCCTCGTAATGTCGTGAAATGTAGTAATGAGTTGCGATTCACATGAGCGTTTAGGTCGAAAGACGTGTTGTGAGTCAGTAAGGATGATGTTTGTGTCAAGGTGATTCATTATGTGTTTGTGTATTATGTGTTCAAAAATTTCACAAGGAATCGATGTTAGTAAAATGGGATGATAATTGGTTGGGTCAGTCCGGTCACCTGTCTTAAATAAAGCGTTAATATTTGCCAAAAGCCAATCAGACGGTAATGAGGTGGATGATAGGGATTGGGTGAATGGCCTGAAGGATGGGGGCAAGGATGGGGGCAAAGGATTTAAGGATGAAGGCGGGAATGTTGTCGGGGCCAGTGGATTTAGTTGTGTCAAGTCCTTCCAGTAATTTCTGTATTCCGTCAGTCGTAATGTCAAGGGGGACTATCGGGAGGAAGGGGCTGTGTGGCATGTTTGGTGTTAGGTTGTGTTTTTGTGTGTACACTGATTGGAACTGTGTTGAATATTTGTGCTTTGTGTTGTGGGCTGGTTACTAATGTGTTATTGTTGTCTTTTAGTGATGTAATCGTATTAGTGTCATGTTTGCGCGCCTTAAAGAATTTGAAAAAGTTTCTTTTGTTATTTCTTACGTTGTCTGCGCGGTAAATTGCAATGTGTTTGCGTTCCGCTACTTTTATGTTTTTGGCAAATGTCTTTTAGTGGTTTTTGTAGGCGGTCCAATTATCTGTTGTGTTGTATGTTTACGCGCGTCTGTAGAGTCTTTGTTTCTTGCGATGTTGTCTGCGTAGATCCCTGGAAAACCAGGGAAGTGTGTACCTACTAGAAAGTGTTTTTTGTGGTATGTGTCTGTTCATAGAGTCGTGTATGGCTTGTACGGTTTCTAGAAATTTACGGTCTTTTGTTTTAAGTTCATGAGCGGTCAGCCCAATAATCTGAGCTAACCGAAGAAATGTGTGGACATAAAAAATGAACAATAAAGCCTCTAATTGAAGTGGTTAGTTCACTCCACCACCCACCACTCTCATCCTTGGCCTATAAAGTCATGCTCCATGGCTTAATGTGCTTAACTATCAGTCTTGGCCCATTGATTAATGTTCTTTGATACTTTAAGGCCACCACGCTCCACTTATCCCTATGCCTATACATTAACGGTTTTGGTCATAATGTCCTCCTGAACTAATCACTTGCTGACGAGACACTCACGCGTTAAGCCGTGTCGCGCCCTCGTTGATGACGGCCTGTCGCCCCGCCACGCACTGGACGCCCCTCCCGGCCTTCACCACCCGGGCCGAGCACGTCCGGCCGCCCCACTGTGGTTCGTCCACATCCGACACTGACTCCGCCAGCAGGTTGGTGTACGGCCTCCCTCCGGCTGGGGGCAGGGGAGCAACGGCAGGGAAGGCGTCAGATTAGAATGCACGTGCCAGTGTGTTGTACATAACACTAATTATCTGGCTTTGTTGAGATGGATGTGACCTCAGTTCACGTCAAGACACCTAAGGTAATGTCATATTGAAAGATTTAGTGGTGTTGGTGGAGAGTCACACTGTAGGTGCAAAAAGTGGTAGGGTCGTTATTGGTGCTGGTGATATTGTTGTTATCGCTGTAGTTGAAGGAGGTTGGGAAGGTGTTGATGTGTTGTTGTTTTGTGTGTGTTGTTGATGGTGGTTGGGATGGTGTTGTTGATAAAGTTGGTAGTGATGAAGGTGGTGTTGAAAGAAATTTAAGATGCAGTTCAAAGTGAATAAAGCAATATCTCTCTTTACCTCAACTTTTCAACATTTTCTCTATAAACTCACATAGACCCCGTCTTTTACTTCTACTGATACATTTTCGTCTCCTTCAAGCCAGATCAAACCTGACCCCTGTACCCAGTTTGTTCCTTTTTTACTTGTTATGATTTTCTGTCACTATAACTCCAGAATTATTAAAACAGGTCTTAAGGGAATTTAATAAAGTGTCCTCGTCATTATTATCTTGTTGACTTTTGAAATAAAATAAAAAAGTCGCAGCTGAAATTGGTTAAGAGTTTCAGAAAATTCTCAACTCGTTAATGAAAGATGGCAAAATCGAAGAGCTTTCAGCTAACAAAAGTATAAGAATTCTGATCCAAAGTTTTATCTGTGTGCATAGAGATGTAATGGATTTAGTTTATGCCTATTTTAAAGGTGAAATGAGTAACCATTATATAAATGAGAACACACACACACACACACACACACACACACACACACACACACACACACACACACACACACACACACACTCACTCACTCACTCACTCACACACTCACTCACACACTCACCCACTCACTTACTCACCCACTCACTCACTCACCCACCCACTCACCCACTCACTCAACCACCCCACCCTCACCACTCACCCACCCACCCCACCCACTCCACCCTCACTCCTCCCACCCACCCACCCACCCACCCCCACCCACCCCTCACCCCACCTCACCCACTCCCACCTCCACCTCCCCACTCACCACCACCCACCACCACCCACCCACCACCCCCACCCACCCACTCACCCACTCACTCACTCACTCACTCACTCACTCACTCACTCACTCACTCACCCACCCACTCACCCACCCACTCACCCACCCACTCACTCACTCACTCACTCACTCACTCACCCACCCACTCACCCACCCACTCACCCCTCCCACCCTCACTCACCCACCCACCCCTCCACCCACCCACTCACTCCCACACTCACTCCACTCACCCACCTCACTCACCCCACTCACTCACCACCCACTCCCTACCTCACCCACTCACTCACTCCCACCCACCCACTCACCCCTCCTCCTCACCACCCACTCACCCACCACCACCCACTCACTGACTCACCCACTCACCCACCCACTCACCCACCCACTCAGTCACCCACTCACTCACTCACTCACTCACCCACCCACTCACTCACCCACTCACTCTCTCACTCACTCACTCAGCTCACTGACTCACCCACTCACTCACCCACTCACTCACTCACCCACTCGCTCACTCACCCACCCACTCACTCACCCACTCACTCACTCACTCACCCACACATTCACCCACACACTCACCCACTCACTCACACACCCACTCACTCACTCACTCACCCACTCACCCACTCACTCACCCACTCACTCACCCACCACTCACCACTCACTCACCCTCCTCACCACCCACCCTCCACTCACCCACTCACTCACCCACCACTCACTCCCACCCCTCACCCACTCACCACCTCCCTCCACTCACCCTCACTCACCCTCACCCACTCACTCACCACTCACTCACCACCTCCTCCACCACCACTCACCACCACCACCCTCACTCACTCACTCCACTCCTCACTCACTCACCACCTCACCCACTCACCCCTCCACTCACCCACTCACTCACCACCCACTCCTCCCACCACTCACTCCACCCACTCACTCACTCACCCACCCACCATTCACTCACTCACTCCTCCCACCACTCACCCACCACCTCACTCTCTCTCTCTCTCTCTCTCTCTCTCTCTCTCTCTCTCTCTCTCTCTCTCTCTCTCTCTCTCTCTCTCTCTCTCTCTCTCTCTCTCTCTCTCTCTCTCTCTCTCTCTCTCTCTCTCTCTCCCTCCACTCACTCACTCACCCACTCCACTCCACTCCACTCACTCACTCACTCACTCACTCCTCCTCCTCACTCACCACTCACTCCACTCCTCCACCACTCACCACTCACTCACCACTCACTCCTCCTCACTCACCCACTCACTCACCCACTCACTCCACCACTCACCCACCACTCACCACTCACTCACTCACTCACCCACCACTCACTCACTCCACCACTCACTCCACCCACCTCACCCACTCACTCACCCACTCACTCACCCACTCACTCACCCACTCACTCACCCACTCACTCACTCACCCACTCACTCACTCACTCACTCACCCACTCACTCACTCACCCACTCACCCACTCACCCACCCACTCACTCACTCATTCACCCACTCACTCACCCACTCACTCACTCACTCACCCACTCACTCACTCTCTCACTCTCTCTCTCTCTCTCTCTCTCTCTCTCTCTCTCTCTCTCTCTCTCTCTCTCTCTCTCTCTCTCTCTCTCTCTCTCTCTCTCTCTCTCTCTCTCTCTCTCTCTCTCTCTCTCTCTCTCTCTCTCTCTCTCTCTCTCTCTCTCTCACCCGGGAAGACCACCCTCATGAGGAGCCCGGCCTGTGACCCCTTGTACCACACAGTGTCGGTGGGCGTCATGGGGCTGATCCAGGCGCGGAGTTCCTTTGTCTCGTTTATCGCTATAATCTGAGCAAAAGAAAAATCTGGTTCGCCCGCTGCCGGTTCTTGCGGTACAGTTAGTCAAGCATGTACATCCTAAACCTACCCCAGAGCATGAAGTAATATGAAAATAGTCTGAAATGTGAGATATGTTCACGTAACAGCCTCCACCACCGCTAATTTTCATTCATTCTATATTTAGATGTTTAGAAAAGCTCCATAGTCTCAGGGTTAACTGGACCTACTCTTTGGGACATTATGCATGGTTGCCTCCTTCGTCTATCTACACATACCCATACCTCTTAGAATAGTTTTATGTTGCCCTTGCTTACTCTTTACATATAACCGTATCCCTGGCTAGCAGGGCGTAGGTACTGCTCCTTCTTAACCATGAATGCATAGACTGTCTCCTCAACCATCTTCATTTTCCCAGCTCCATCTCCGTCCATGCAAGTTATCTGCAGGATCAGTTCTGGGTATCTCGATGGCTGATTCATAACTGTGCGTCCACAAACTACACGCACCCATTGCCATGCTGCTGTTTTGTCAGCTCTGTCTTCTCTTCCTCTCTGTAGCCCCTATTCTAGCCCACGAGCTCGGGAACTCACTCCAAGGTAGGATAAAGTTACATCACAACAATGCAGAAAATTGTTGAAAGAAAAAGTTTATGAGAAGAAAAATCGGTGTGAAGATGAAGACAGGCAGACTGATAGACAGGCAGACAGACAGACAGGTCCAGCTTTTAGAAACTCACAGTAGCAGCGACAGTACCGCTGAGCCCTGGAGAACAGGTAATTACGGCCCCGGCTGGTGCTGTGCTGACGGTCACGGAGAACTCGAATTGTATGTCGTTAGCACCCGCCTCAGCAGCCTGGAGAAGAGGAATGGATGAGAGAGAGAGAGAGAGAGAGAGACTGTATTCGGTCAATCTTGGGTTATCTTATACATTAGCACTTTCCCCACACTCGTGCCAAGAGCCGATGTCCTGCTCCTCCCAAAAAGCGTGCGTGCACCCAATACTCGCCTTGCCCGTAGAGTTGTAGAAGAGCGTGAAGGTCGCTGAGAGGTCCGTATTGAAGACCAAGTGTCTGCTCAGGTCTGGAAGGTTGGCGATGTTTGCCCCGACCTTCCCGTAACCAATCCCGCACACCCTGTCTGTAGGAGAAAAGGTCACAGTAAGGTCGCTGCCTAATCCCCAACTCCCTCAACACCGTCTCCCAGTCACCACCCAAAGACATCCTTCCTCCCCACTTCTCCGCGTCCTCTTCACCCAACTACCATCTCTCACCCTGCCTCTTCTCCTCCTAACCACGGCCTAACTTACTCCCGACGTTGGCGTCCAGTGTGCAGGTCAGCTCGATGTTGCCCAGGCTGGGGAGGGTCATGGTGGCTGCCCACGTGACGACCTGGCCCATCTCCACAGCCGTTGGGGTGAGGGCCGTGATCTGCAAGAATATATAGAGGGCGTTCATGAGGGACTATTGCTGTGACAAGGGAAGGGGAGCAGGAAGAGTTCATCCTTTATTCCTCCCATTACTTTAAGGAAAAAAAGAAAAAAAGAAGGAAGAAGCTAGTGGACAGTAAGCACAAGAGAAGTAAAGAAAAGGTCATTTTTTTTTCGGACATGAAGAATTAGTATGTATGGATGTTTGCTTTCATGTATGTGTGTGTGTGTGTGTGTGTGTGTGTGTGTGTGTGTGCGAATCATCCACTGGCACTTTCTCCGTCTACTCTTACCGTAAAAATAATAAAATAAAAATAATCGAAGGACTTACCGCGCTCCAGGTGGGTGTTCCTGACGCTACCGGGGGTATAACTCCTGCAGTGACAGTGAGCGTGGTAGTCTGCGCGTAAATAGAGGTGGTGCCCATGACAAGGCCGATGGTTACGTCCACAGTGTCCCCCACGTTGGCCTCCATCGCGAACACGTTGAAGAAGAACCGCATGCGATTAGCCGGGTTGTTGTGATGGTCGGTCGCCAAGGCTGAAGGTCAAGAAGGGGACGACAAAAGCACCAATCAAAGTTCAAGTTGTTAACGAAGCTGCTACATTTGTGTCTGTGAAAGCATCCTTATCATTATCACCAGAACCGCCACACTCTCTTATGGTTCAGCGTTGTTGTTTGTTACTTGTCTTCAGCACTTTTTTCCATATCCATTTACATTCCCTTCCCTTCCCCTTCTTCCCTCCCCTCGAATGTACCGCCACTCATATACGATCAGCTCCCCGCCCATTTCCCCTCCCTTTTCCCTCCCTCTCTCTGACTCCCCCCTTCCCACTCCCTCCTCCTAAGCACCAGCACTTACGGTAAATTACGTTCTTGGTGATGAGCTTCTGCGTGTACTCTCCCATGACGTTGGTTCGGTGCGAGACTGACGGGTAGTAAGTGACAAACCCGGCAGGAGAACAGGCAAAGTTGTCACCCACACTGTCGACGCCCATGTTGGTGATGCTGAAGGCGTCCTGTTGGGGGAAGGATGTGTGTTAACGATGGTTGGTAAGGAAGAAAGTCGTTAAAAGATGGATGGAACGACCCTCTCTCATATCCCATTCTTTCTCGCTCTTTCTCGTGATATATAGCGCATGATTATGTTTGTCATGCTGCAAAGAAGGACGTGTCAGTGAAGGGAGGGAACAGACTCTTCCATATCTTGTTTATTTTCACTATTTCTTGAGATATAGCAGAGAATATAAGATCACACCTTTTGTGAAGTATTGACTATATTTTCATGTCTCATTCTTTCTTCCCAATGCAGGTGATGCTGTTTTGGCAAGATTTTTTCTTTCTAAAGGAATGTGTGTGTATAAATGTGGATTAAAGCATTGATGAGAACCGAAAGGAGAACGATGTATGCAAAATGGCTTTACTTCTGTCTTAATAGTACGTGCAAACCTCAATCGTATAGTGTTTTTATCTATCTATCTTTAAGTATGTGTGTGTGTGTGTGTGTGTGTGTGTGTGTGTGTGTGTGTGTGTGTGTGTGTGTGTGTGTGTGTTTGCTCGCTACACCCGCGGACACTCACGAAGGCGGCGGTGGTGGGTGTCCAGACTTGCAAGAGTAAGTCCTCGAAGGGTTGGTTGATGTAGGTGTCCAGTAGGAAGGTGGCGCCGGCGTACTGGGCGACCTCTGTGGGGGCGTCCAGGGTGATCATCGGGGTGTAGGTGCCCTGAGGGGGAAGAGAAGGAGTGATGAGAGGGTATATTAATGGCTTGTTTCTTTGTCTGAGTAATTCCTGTGCATATTAGGAGCTTTTGAATACTTGACACGAAGCTTCAAGAGGATCCAGTCTCACTTTCTGTTTATCTATCTATCTGTCTATCTATCTATCTATTTTAATCAAGGGTATAGTAAGAAGAGGAAGTGGGTTAGTGACGCAGGTACAGGTGGGGGAGAAGGAAAGACAGAAGAAGTGTACAGTTGCATGGTGTTGGTTCGTTAATTGTTCTGATGTATCTATCTATCTATCTATCCTCCTCCCCCCTCACCGGCAGCATGCTGTAGCTCATCTTGTCCGAGCCCACGTAGATGTAGTTGTTGTTGTCGTACTGTGCCCCGATGGTGACGGTGGCGCTGGTGTTGGTGTAGTCTGGGTTGGAGATGAGCGTGGCCGAGAACTCGACGGTGATGGTGCTGTCCGTGTAGTCCGTCTGCCCCAACACGTACGGGTCGGTGTTGATGATGTTGCCGAAGTCGAAGTAGGCGCGATCGGTCTGTGTAGAGTACGTGAAGGGAAGGAAATTAAAGCCCCTACTCTTACACGTATCGGCGCCTCACTTCGCCTCTCATAGAAGTGGCTGGATTTTTCATGGACTGTTTTCTGATCCTAGTGATAGTTAGTTATACCCGACTTCTCCAGCACCTTGAACGGGAAAAAATGCCCATGAAAACCCGGCTAATTTTTCCTGTGGTTTTGGAAAATAGTCGTAATGGAAGCCCGATGTGTTGAAAAGTGTGAACCTAAATGTACGTGAAGGGAAGGAAATTAAAGCCCCTACTCTTACACGTATCGGCGCCTCACTTCGCCTCTCATAGAAGTGGCTGGATTTTTCATGGACTGTTTTCTGATCCTAGTGATAGTTAGTTATACCCGACTTCTCCAGCACCTTGAACGGGAAAAAATGCCCATGAAAACCCGGCTAATTTTTCCTGTGGTTTTGGAAAATAGTCGTAATGGAAGCCCGATGTGTTGAAAAGTGTGAACCTAAATGTAAAGTGGTATTGTAGTGAAAAGCCACCTCTGCTCCCCTTTTTTATTTATCTTTCAGTCCAGGCCGCTTATCTCTCTCTCCCACACTTACCACATGGGCATACTTCTCACTCTTGGTCGTCATTATCTTCACTTGGTCAGGATCCAGCGTTAGCCCACCCTCGGTCTTTATCATAGTGCCGATGTAGGTCACCTTCATGTCACACAGGGCGAAGGCGGTGTTGCCTGAGACGGGGTCCATCGAGAACACTTCCACCAGGAGCTGCATGGGTGTGGCTGCAGGAGAGGTTAGAGTTGGTATCAAGAGAGGAGAATCAAGACGCCTCGCTATCCGGAATCGATCTTTTTTTTTGCCGCTCTTTTCCGTTTGCGTTTATAGGATCAGTGCGCACCAGGCTTTTTTGTTTTTATTTTGTTTTTGCCCTTTAAGTGTTTCCTCTACTGTGAAAAACAACTGTTGGGGGACTTGGAGAATGGAGTGTCAACTGTAGTATAATGTCCATAGAATATTATACATCCACTCCTAAAAGATAAGCAAAAAATTTAAACATCCCTATTCATTATCGTTAATATATCATAGAAAAGATATATTATTATTGTCATTACACTTCATATTACTATTTTCTAGTAATTATTTCATTATTATAATTATTTTTTATTGTTATTATTATAGGAAGTAGTAATAGAAAATAATAGTAATTGTGATAACAGTAGTAGTAGTACTACTACTACTACTAGTAGTAGTAGTAGTAGTAGTAGTAGTAGTAAGCATAGTAGTAGTAGTAGTAGTAGTAAGCATAAGTAGGTCTGGGTGCGAGAGGGATTTAGGGGTCTTAGTGAGCTCTGATCTCCGTCCAAGGGCACAATGCATTCAAGCTAGAAATCGAGCAAACAGGGTACTGGGATTTATTTCAAGGAGCGTAAGCAACAGAAGCGCCGAAGTCTTCCTCAAACTATATTTAGCATTAGTTGACCTCATCTTGATTATGCGGTTCAGTTCTGGTCACCTTACTATAGAATGGATATAAAAATGTTAGAATCGGTGCAGAGGAGGATGACTAAGATGATTCAGGGGTTAAGAAACTTGCCATACGAGGAAAGACTCAAACAGTTAAACTTGCATTCTCTAGAAAGGCGAAGGCTGCGTGGAGACATGATCGAGGTTTATAAATGGATGAAGGGCTTTAATAAGGGGGATATTCATAAGGTTTTGTTGTTAAGAGAACCGGGTAGGACACGTAGTAATGGGTTTAAACTGGATAAATTCAGATTCAACAGGGACAAAAATTGGTTTACTAACAGAGTGGTAGATGAGTGGAACAGACTGAGCAGTCATGTGGTGAATGCCAATACAATTGTCACATTCAAAAATAGATTAGATAAATTCATGGACAGTGATAATAGGTGGGGGTAGATTCACGGGAGCTTAGGTTCAAAGGAGCTGCCTCGTACAGGCCTACCGGCCTCTTGCAGACTCCTACGTTCTTATGTTCTTATGTTAGTAGTAGTAGTAGTA
>NC_066520.1:9298508-9346089 GCF_024679095.1 Eriocheir sinensis
TGTGTGTGTAATAATAATAATAATAATAATAATAATCGGTTTTGTGTGTGTGTGTGTGTGTGTGTGTGTGTGTGTGTGTGTGTGTGTGTGTGTGTGTGTGTGTGTGTGTGTGAGGGTCGTGCCTGTCTGCCTGTTGTTGTTGTTGTTGTTTTTTTTGTCTGTAATTTATATGTGTATTTTTAAGCAATTTAGTCATCAAGTAAAGTGCTTCATGATAAAGTAAACAAAGAAAGAAATTAGCACACTTAAAGAATTCAGTGGAAGCTTGTTCTAGCGACGTATTTCCCAGCCAGGTCACTTACCTCTCTTTGCCCTTCCCTTCCCTTTCCTCTGCCCTTCCCCTCCTTTTCCCCTTCCCCTCCCTTTCCCCCTCCCCTTCCTTTCCCCTTCCCCTTCCTTTCCCCTTCCCCTCCCTTTCCCCTTCCTCCCCCTCCCCTTCCTTTCCTCTTCCCCTTCCTTTCCCCTTCCCCTCCTTTTCCCCTTCCCCTCCCTTTCCCCCTCCCCTTCCTTTCCCCTTCCCCTTCCTTTCCCCTTCCCCTCCCTTTCCCCTTCCTCCCCCTCCCCTTCTTTTCCCCTTCCCCTCCCTTTCCCCTTTCACCCCTCCTTCCTTTCCTTTCCCTCCTTTCCCCTGCCCCTCCATTTCCCCTTACCCTCCCTTTCCCCTTCCTCTCCCTCTCCCTTTCCTCTCCCCTTCCCTTCCTTTCCCTTCCCTCTTTTTCCCTTCCCTTCCTTTCCCTTCCCTCTTTTTCCCTTCCCTTCCTTTCCCTTCCCTCTTTTTCCCTTCCCTTCCTTTCCCTTCCCTCTTTTTCCCTTCCCTTCCTTTCCCTTCCCTCTTTTTCCCTTCCCTCCCTTTCCCCTTCTTCTCCTCTCCTTTCCTCTTCCCCTCCCCTCCTTCTCCCTCCCTCTCCCTTCCTCCCTCACCCCTTCCCTCCCTTTCCCTTCTTCTCCCTCTCCTTTCCTCTCCCCTCCCCTCTCCTTCTCCCCTCCCTCTCCCCTTCCACTCCCTCACCCCTTCCCCTTTCCCTTTCTCCTTTTCCTCTTTCCCTCCATCGCCACCACTGACCCACTATTCCCCCCCCCCCATCGTTCCCTCCTTTCTTACACTAGCCCCATTACCTGCTTTCACCTCTCCTTTCCCTTCATTCCCATCCCTTATGCTGGTCCTGTTACGCTCCTGGCCCCTCCACCCTACAGCCATTTTACCTGCAATCATCACACCTGTTCTCGCTTCCGGGTCTCATTACCACGAACACTTGACTTAATTACTGATGAGTTTTGGTGGTGTGGTGATGATGAGGGTGGTAGTGTTGGTGGTGAGTGAGTTTTGTTGGTGTTGTATTTGTTGGGGTGTGATGACGGTGAGGGTGGTGGTGGTGGTGGTGGTGAGTTTTGTTGGTGTTGTATTTGTTGGGGGGGTGATGACGGTGAGGGTGGTAGTGTTGGTGGTGAGTGAGTTATGTTGATGTTGTATTTGTTGGGGGGTGATGACGGTGAGGTTGGTGGTGGTGGTGGTTAGTGAGTTTTGTTGGTGTTGTATTTGTTGGGGGGGTGATGACGGTGAGGGTGGTAGTGGTGGTGGTTAGTGAGTTTTGTTGGTGTTGTATTTGTTGGGGGGGTGATGACGGTGAGGGTGGTAGTGGTGGTGGTGGTGAGTTTTGTTGGTGTTGTATTTGTTGGGGGTGTGATGACGGTGAGGGTGGTGGTGGTGGTGGTGGTGAGTTTTGTTGGTGTTGTATTTGTTGGGGGTGTGATGACGGTGAGGGTGGTAGTGGTGGTGGTGGTGAGTTTTGTTGGTGTTGTATTTGTTGGGGGTGTGATGACGGTGAGGGTGGTAGTGGTGGTGGTGGTGAGTTTTGTTGGTGTTGTATTTGTTGGGGGGGGTGATGACGGTGAGGGTGGTAGTGTTGGTGGTTAGTGAGTTTTGTTGGTGTTGTATTTGTTGGGGGGGTGATGACGGTGAGGGTGGTAGTGGTGGTGGTTAGTGAGTTTTGTTGGTGTTGTATTTGTTGGGGGTGTGATGACGGTGAGGGTGGTAGTGTTGGTGGTGAGTGAGTTTTGTTGGTGTTGTGTTTGTTGGGGGGGTGATGACGGTGAGGGTGGTAGTGGTGGTGGTTAGTGAGTTTTGTTGGTGTTGTATTTGTTGGGGGGGTGATGACGGTGAGGGTGGTAGTGGTGGTGGTGAGTGAGTATTGTTGGTGTTGTGTTTGTTGGGGGGGTGATGGCGGTGAGGGTGGTAGTGGTGGTGGTGGTGAGTTTTGTTGGTGTTGTATTTGTTGGGGGTGTGATGACGGTGAGGGTGGTAGTGGTGGTGGTTAGTGAGTTTTGTTGGTGTTGTATTTTTTGGTGGTTATGGTGATGCATGACGATGATGTTATTGTCTGTATGTTATCAGCTACAATTTTTTTTTTGGGGGGGGGATGTTGAATCTCTGGTCAACTTCCTTTATCGTAAGCAAATCCAGATGTAGTCACTTTACCTTACTTAACCTTAGACACACACACACACATTGGACAGGGAAATAGATGCCTAGAAATAAGAGTTACACATTGGACAGAGAAATAGAAGGGAAGAAATAAAAGCCACATATTGGACAGAGAAATAGAAGCTACATATTGGACAGAGAAATAGAAGCTACATATTGGACAGAGAAATAGAAGCTACATATTGGACAGAGAAATAGAAGCCACATATTGGACAGAGAAATAGAAGCCACATATTGGACAGAGAAATAGAAGCTACATATTGGACAGAGAAATAGAAGCCACATATTGGACAGAGAAATAGAAGCTACATATTGGACAGAGAAATAGAAGCTACATATTGGACAGAGAAATAAAAGCCACATATTGGACAGAGAAATAGAAGCCACATATTGGACAGAGAAATAGAAGCCACATATTAGACAGAGAAATAGAAGCTACATATTGGACAGAGAAATAGAAGCCACATATTGGACAGAGAAATAGAAGCCACATATTGGACAGAGAAATAGAAGCCACATATTGGACAGAGAAATAGAAGCTACATATTGGACAGAGAAATAGAAGCTACATATTAGACAGAGAAATAGAAGCCACATATTGGACAGAGAAATAGAAGCTACATATTGGACAGAGAAATAGAAGCCACATATTAGACAGAGAAATAGAAGCTACATATTGGACAGAGAAATAGAAGCTACATATTGGACAGACAAAAAAAAGCCACATATTGGACAGACAAAAAAAAGCCACATATTGGACAGACAAAAAAAAGCCACATATTGGACAGACAAAAAAAAGCCACATATTGGACAGACAAAAAAAACCCACATATTGGACAGAGAAACAAAACCCACATATTGGACAGACAAAGAAAGCCACATATTGGACAGACAAAAAAAAGCCACATATTGGACAGACAAAAACGCCACATATTGGACAGAGAAACAAAACCCACATATTGGACAGACAAAAAAAAGCCACATATTGGACAGACAAAAAAAGCCACATATTGGACAGAGAAACAAAACCCACATATTGGACAGACAAAAACGCCACATATTGGACAGAGAAACAAAACCCACATATTGGACAGACAAAAAAAAGCCACATATTGGACAGACAAAAACGCCACATATTGGACAGACAAAAAAAGCCACATATTGGACAGACAAAAACGCCACATATTGGACAGACAAAAAAAGCCACATATTGGACAGACAAAAACGCCACATATTGGACAGACAAAAACGCCACATATTGGACAGACAAAAACGCCACATATTGGACAGACAAAAACGCCACATATTGGACAGACAAAAACGCCACATATTGGACAGACAAAAACGCCACATATTGGACAGACAAAAAAGCCACATATTGGACAGACAAAAAAAGCCACATATTGGACAGACAAAAAAAAGCCACATATTGGACAGACAAAAAAAAAGCCACATATTGGACAGACAAAAACGCCACATATTGGACAGACAAAAACCCCACATATTGGACAGACAAAACGCCACATATTGGAAAGACAAAAAAGCCACATATTGGACAGACAAAAACGCCACATATTGGACAGACAAAAAAAGCCACATATTGGACAGACAAAAACGCCACATATTGGACAGACAAAAAAAAGCCACATATTGGACAGACAAAAACGCCACATATTGGACAGACAAAAAAAGCCACATATTGGACAGACAAAAAAAAGCCACATATTGGACAGACAAAAAAAAGCCACATATTGGACAGACAAAAACGCCACATATTAGACAGAGAAACAAAACCCACATATTGGACAGAAATTGAAACCAAGAGATAGGAATAATCAGCTGCTTCAGACAATGGCGCCAGTTTCACGTTACTTACTGTGGGCGACGATCTCGAGGTTGTAGGTGTTGCCAGGCTCGAGCTGCGCCCCGTCTCGAAGGAACACTTGTCCGGAGGAGTCGTGGATGGTGAAGAGCGGGTGGCTGGGCTCGTTGGGCGGCGGCTGGAGGGTGTAGGTGATGGCGGCGCACGGGCAGCGGGTGTGTTCTCCTGGGCCCAGGGGACATGTTAGGCCTAGGTCCTCATCCTCCGCGGCAGCCTGGTACACCACTCCTGGGAATGCCACACCTGTTACTGTACATTACAACACCCATTTGCAAAACACCTTGTATCGAACACCTGTTTAAAGCTCCCTGTTTCTACAACTACCCAATTCACACCTGTCTCCGTCTCTTGAGCCTACCTTTCTAAGCCATACCCAACAGTCATTTGGATAGCACACCTGCATCTGCCTTAATTGCCCTTACACCTTTATACAGCACACCCTAGATTGCAGCCACACTTAGGTAAACTACACTTGCCAGCCTTTGTGTGATTTTTCAAAATACTCATAAACACTTTTTTCCTCTTACTACACACACACAGAGAGAGAGAGAGAGAGAATTTTAAGTGAAAAAGAGAAAACGGCACACGTGTATGAGTGACTATGATAGTGTTCGACGTGTTGCATGAGATAAATTGCAGGGATACATGGATAGATATATAGATAGATTGAAAATAGATTGAGAGGTAGAGAAGTTGTGTTTTTCCTTCTAACTTTTCATTTTCTTTCACTTATTCGTTGTCGTCGTCCTCATCTTCATCCGCATCTTAAATTGATAGACGGGTATATAGACAGATAGATAGTTAGGGCTCAGATAGAAAACACGTGGATCCATAAGACTTCTGGTTTCGTCCTCCTCCTCCTCCTCCTCCTCCTCCTCTTCCTCCAACTCCCCCTCCTCCTAATCTCTCATCAGTGGACTCCAAGAAAGTTGAGGGAGGCAGATTATGCAATAGATCCCGGATAATTATCTTCCCAAAATAACAAATTACCAGGGAAGGCCAAGAGACCGTTTATCATGTGGAGTAGCAGCAGCAGCAGTATTATTATTATTATTAGTAGTAGTAGGAGTAGTCGAAATAGTTATAGTAGTCGTAGTAGCAGTAGTAACAGCATCAGCAGTATATATAACCATCTTGTAACCCACAACGACATATTAAAATCCTTTGCAAGCCTGACATGTCATCACTGTGGTCATCCTGGTGGTGGTGGGTGTTCCTGCAGGAGGGAGACACGCCCCGCTGAGCAAGACGGATGTCGGTGATCGACTCGACACGCAAATGCCGCCCTATGAATGACTCCCATGCACGGAAACTGACTGACTGCCACACAAAACTTTGCCCGCGAGCATGACTGGCGAGCACTGTGACAATGAAACTATACACACGTCAATGCCTCTAGATCCTCACTTGAGCTCCCCCTCCCCCTTTTTTTTCATTTTTACATTCATTTTTAACATTCTTTTTCTGTCACTTCATTGCTCTTGTTTCGGTGTTTGTCGTGTGTTTTTCATTTTTTTCCACAGTTTATTAATTCATATGTTTGTTTTCCTTTCATCAGTACGTCGTCAGACATGCTTGTTAGTAAGTGTCCCTTGATTAATCCATTGCATATATATACTTTATGATTATTTATAGATTTGAGGTGTGTTGATAAGGCCGTGGGTATAGGGAGGGGTTGTGTGTGGGTGTAGGTATAGGTGTGGGTATGGGTGTGGGTGTGAGTCTGCGTGTCCTTACCTATTTGTATTTTATCATGCTTTCCAAAATAACCCAAACTCATATGCATATTTTTAACACACATGACTTCATTTGGCAAAGCATTCCATTCATCATTTCTACGTTTTGTTGGGGGGATGTGACAGGCCTCCCTCGGTGCTAATGGGGCGGACTTCCTTGCCTCGGAATTATGCTGTGAAGGGATTTGTGTTGCGTGGTGCTGCGTGGCGAAGTGAGTGATCGGGGAGTTGCGTGTGGCGGGGTGTGGCGCGGGGAGTGATTCGGATGCTGTTTGGTGACGGAAGGGATGTCGTAGGGTGTTGGGAGGGGAAACATGGAAACATGGAAACATGGAAACGCAGGCAACAGAAAGCCTATTGGCTCATTACGAGGTTGCCCGCTTTGGTGATTTAATCTGCTCGACAGCCTGGGGCCTGGGGAGCAGATGAAAGCACCTCGACATTGAGGAGCAGATGAAAGCGCCTCGATATTGAGGAGCAGATGAAAGCAACTCAATATTCAGTTTACTCCCGACGCAGCGAAGTGACGGTCGATTCTATATTTGAAGGAGTTGATAGTATTCGCATTTACTACTTCTGAAGGAAGATTGTTCCAGTGACGGATGACTCGGTTTGAAAAGAAACTCCTTCCGATGTCTGTGTTACATCGACTAGACTGAATGGGTAAACCGTTATTTCTAGTTCTTAGGTTGGTTTGCAATTCAAAGAAATTGGAGTAATCGACGTTATTGAACTTTTTCAGATACTTGAAGACTTGAATCATATCTCCTCGTAGGCGTCTTTTCTCTAATGTAAAGAGATTGAGTCGCTTGAGTCGTTCCTCGTACGGTTGAGCCCTTAAGGTTGGTATCATTTTCGTGGCGCGTCGTTGAATCCTTTCCAGTAAATCAATGTCCTTTCTGTAATTAGGAGACCAGAACTGTACTGCATACTCGAGGTGCGGTCTTACCATGGAATTATACAAGGATAGCATCACGTCTGGCGTTTTACACTCGAAGTTCCTCGCTATGAACCCGAGCATAGTGTTGGCTTTGTTGTATGCTTTTTACAGTGATTCGCGTGTTTCAGGTCACTGCTGATAGTGTCTCAAAGATCCTTTTACTCCTGCATCGCTTGCGGAGGTCTCCCATTCATGATGTATGTGTGGTTACTATTTCTGGACCCAATGTGCATGACTTTGCATTTGTCAACATTAAAGGACATTTGCCATTTTTCCGACCATTCGATAATGTGATTGAGGTCTTTCTGAATGATTTCGCAGTCGGTCTTTGTGAGGGCCTTTCCCCCCACCTTAGTGTCATCAGCAAATTTCGATATTGTGGATTTCAGTCCTGCTTCGAGGTCGTTGATATATATGATGAAGAGAATGGGTCCCAGCACTGACCCTTGAGGCACTCCACTAGTGACTGGAAGCCAATCGGAAGGCTGTCCGTTGAGTAGTACTCGTTGTTTTCTGTCGGTGAGCCAATCTCTTATCCACGCGATCAGATTGGCTCCAATGCCCGCCGAGTGCAGTTTCTTAACCCTAGAACACTAACCTTAGAAAAAGTCACACCACTACTAACCATGGGTACATCATACCCGATTTTGAAAGAAAAAAAAAAAATTAAATGTAAAGTTTTAATGGAATAAAGTTACATGAAGGGACTTCAAACTTTGTATCTTGACTTAACATTAAGAAGAACTGAAAAACGTATTGTTTTGGTATGAAAATCAGGTACTGAAAAATGTTACTAAAAATAGGAAAAATGTTCAAAAATTTCAAAAAAAAAATTTCATAAAAAAAATTATCATCCGATGGCTTCCAAACTTCTTGTATGGCCTCCCAGGTCCTGTGATCCACTGCACAGGTGATCACTAAAAAAGTACGTAAACAATATCCTAGGGACATGTACAACACCCTGTATCACCAACCATGGGTATACCGCACCCGAATGTAGGCCTACAACAAAGGTGAGCAGAGAGAGCGAGACAACGTGACCTTCCCCTACACTGTCAAGCGGGCACATGAAGCTACTGAGGAGGTGGGTACCCTCAGAGCACCGGAACCATACACAATGGCAATGACGTCATTCGCTTCGGGTACCTCATACCCATGGTTAGCGTTCTAGGGGAGTCGCTCGTGCGCTACCTTGTCGAAGGCTTTCTGAAAGTCCAGGTATATAACATCACTGGGGATGTGGGCATCCCAGTTCTTATATATACCTTGGAAAAAGTCTAATAAATTCGTTAGGCAGGAGCGCTTGTTTCTGAAGCCATGCTGGGTGTCGGAGATTACATTATTGTCTTTTAGAAACTTAACAAGTTTGTCTCTAATAATCTTTTCGAGTATTTTTCCTGCCACTGATGTCAAACTTATGGGCCTGTAGTTTAATGCAACGCTTTTGTCTCCTTTTTTGAAAATTGGTGTTACGTTCGCCATCTTCCAGTCTTCCGGGACCTTTTTCAATTGAACAGACTGGTTGAATATGTTAGTGAGTGGCTGAAGTATTTGTTGTTTAAGCTCTTAATAACCGCGGGGACAAACCGTCAGATCCTGTTGACTTGTTCGTGTCGAGTTTATCCAAATACTCTTTCACTTCTTGGTCGCATATTGAGTCAATTTTCAGGGGCGTGATTCCCCTCGGCGGGTCAGGGTTCTCGGGCATGGTTTCGATGTTCTCGACTGTGAATACGGATGCGAAGTTACTGTTGAGGATTCTGGCCATCTGTTTACTGTCCTGAGTTGCAGCTCCAGTCTCGTCTGTCAGGGGACCAATATTGGATTTTACTTTCTTGTTCGATCTGATGTATGTGAAGAATTTTATTGAGTTTGTCTTGATGTCACGCGCTATTTGTTTTTCGTAGTTGCGTTTACTACTCCGAATAAGGGTGCGACAAGCTCTGAGGCTGTTGTGGTACTGAGTACGGGCTTCGGCCGTGTCATTCTCTTTCATTAGGTTATAATTCCTTTTTTTTAAGTTTACCGCCCTTTTTATTTCTCTGGTCATCCACGGTGGATCTACGGCACCATTTACTCGCCTGGGTTTCGTCGGCACTGTAACCTTTTCTACTCCCAAAAGCTTATCTTTGAAGTTGTTCCACACGTTGTCGATTGTATTGTCGGTTAGGTGAAGTTGGTCCCAGGTCACAGAGGGAAGCAGCTCACGGGCTAGGTTGAAATTTGCTTTTTTGTAGTCTGGTATCACTGACGGATTGTCTACGAGTTTGCGACTTATGTTGACATTGAAACGGATTAAGTGGTGATCGTAACCGTTAATTTTTTCACCAACTTCACAGTCGCGAATGAGGTCGGGGTCGCTTACTAATACCAGATCCAGCAGATTGTTTTCTCTTGTTGGTTGAGTTACAACTTGAGTGAGGAACGAATCCTCCACCATTTCTATAAGCCTGTTACCCTCTTGATCTCCAGTCAATTGTCCCCAGTCAATGTTAGGGCAATTAAAGTCCCCAATTATTATTGCTTCTTTGCTTTGTGTTACAAGTGAAGCTCTTCGTACAGGGCAGTGTCATAGGCTGCCTGTTGTTTCGGAGGCCTGTATACGGTCGCAAGTGTTAGTTTCTTATTATTCGCGGTTATTTCCACATAGACGGAGTCGTAATTCTCTGCGTCCCGTTTGTCTATTTTTATGGCAGCGTACTTTTTAGCAAATTACTCCTCCTCCTTTCTTGTGCAATCGATTTTTTGGAAGCTTTCGTACCCGGGAAATGACAGTTCAGATACTAGATGTGCAGAGTTGGCCCAAGTCTCTGTGATGGCTACCACATCTGGTTTCTCAGTTGCAATATACGCCCTAATTTCGTCCTTTTTGGGTAATAGACTGCGTGCATTTGTGTACAAAATGGAAATGTGATTACTGGTTTGGCCGCGTCGTGTTGAATGAGTTCGCTTGTCGGAGGCGTCGTTGGTTACACAGTTTCTTGCAAGCCGCATCGACGCTACGGTTCGGTTGATCAAGGGTTGCCTTTGCCTTGCCCTCGCCTCCAGTTTTTAATAGCTTTCGAGAAGCTTTCAACTGCATCGTTCAGGAGCCTTCCTAGCCGCGCCGAACCAACCTCGTTCAAGTGGGTCCGTCCTCCCAAAACAAATCTGGGCGCTGGTTGAAGTGATGCCATGCGTTCATGAACCCTACGCCTTCATCGTTGCATAACTGCTTTAGACTAGTGTTGACGCCGTACGCTTTACTGTTGTTGTATCCGGCGAACGTATTGACTCTCGGTAGAATTCCAGAGACGATGATGTGAGGGACTTGGTCTTGTATTTCCGAATGACTTGACGGTATTTTGCTAACAGGACCTGAATTTGAGTTGACTGAAGGTCGTTGGTTCCCGCATGGATCAGATACACTGTGTCGTCCTTCGCATTTACTGAAACTGCATCGACAGCTTATTCAATATCGTCCAGTTTGGCTCGGGGATACAGAAACGCTGCCGTGTCAACGTATTCCGACCGCAAAACTCCGTAAGTTGGCCTCTCACCACACTGTCTCCAACTAAATTGACTCTAGAAGTTAATTTGCCCATACCAGGAAACAGCGTCTGGTTCGTACAAGTGACAGCTGGTAGAATGGTCTTGTGATTTCTTCTGGAAGGGCGCGAGGTACAAGCGGGAGCCCGGGCTAAGTAGGGTTCTCAATTGGTGGTGGTGATAGTATGGGCTGGTTGGGGAAGGGTGGAGGGTGAGGTGTGGATGGAGGAGATGTGGTATCAGAAGTGGAGGAGGAGGCGGAGGTTGAGTTCGTGTTGGAGGTGGAAGTGGAGGATGGAGTGGTGATGAGGATGGAGGAGTCAAGGGTGTTGGAGGAGAGGAAGGAGGAGAAAGGAGTGGTACTGTGGATGGAGGTGGATGGGGTAGGAAGGGGGGTGGATGGAGTAGAAGGAGTGGTAAGGGTGGCGGCGGGTTCAGGCGAGGCAGAGGAGATCGTGTTGAAGGTGGAAGGGGAAGATGGAGTGATGAGGATAGGGAGGAGTCAAGGGTGTTGAAGGGAGAAGAGGGAGTGGGAGTGGATGAGGTAGCAAGGGAGGTGGATGGGATAGAAGGAATGGTAGGGGTGGCGGCGGGTTCAGGCGTTGCAGAGTGGGGTGGTTGAGGCGAGGCAGAGGAGATCGTGTTGGAGGTGGAAGGGAAGATGGAGTGGTGATGAGGATAGGGGATGAGTCAAGGGTGGTTGAGGGAGAAGAGGTAGTGTGAGTGGATGAGGTAGCAATGGAGGTGGATGGGGCGGAAGGAATAGTAAGGATGGAGGCGGGTTCAGGCGAGGCAGAGGAGGAGGAGGAGGTATGTAATTGGGTCAGAACGTCAGAATATGAGTTTGAGGAGAAGGAAGCTGGAGTAGGAAGGGCGGGGAAAGAAGTCACAACTTCCCATATCAATACGTTTGAGCGTTTCAGCTCATCGTTAATCGAGCTAAGTGCTTGGATACGCGAGTCCAAGACACAATATTTACATTTAGACTCGCTGAGTTGAAAGTGGATCGTGGCAAATGTCTGTGAACAATTACCGCAAGTGAAATATTTGGGCATGGTTACAATTCCTTTTTTCTTTTCTTTTTTCTGTAGCAAGAAACTTTAGTTATGATATATTTAGAAACCGCGTGGGTGGCTTGCTGAATACCAGGAAGGAGCTCAACTGAACACCTGGAAGGAGTTAGGTAGGGGTCGGGTCGAGTCCCACGGGGGTAATTAGTTGGACGGTAGAGAGGCTTGTTTAGTTAAAGGAACACAAAGGAGCACAAAGGAGGAGGAGAAGGAGGAAATAGTTAGAGGAGGAGGAAATGGTTAAAGGAGGAGGCGGTAAAGGAAATATGGGTTTGGGCGGAGGAGGAGTAGGGAAGGTGATTAAAATAGAAGTAGAAATACTTGTGTTGATTAGGATTATTTAAGGAGTGCCGGGTGGTTTCCTTCGTTAAGCCCTCGGTGGCTGTGGGATATGGGCGGGTGTGTGAACACCTGGGTCTTGGTGTGTGAACACCTGACTGTCTTGGTGAGGGAGTGCCGGTGAAAAGATTAGGCGACCTCACTAATCCCGGAAAATTTCAGGCTTAACGGGCGGTACCGGGAGTAATTATACCCCTGGGAATAAATAGGGCGGGGTTCAAGAACGATTGGTAATGAACAAGAAAATACAGTGAGTTGTGATCTGACCGTTTACTATAGTAATAAAATAAATAAAATACTCGCTATAATAAGTGTGTAAATGTATCACTCGGGTTTATGTTTAAACAATGTGTGTGCTGTTGTTGAAATACTTTACTTTGTTACCCTGTGACAGGTACGGGAAGCAGTAGAATTATGACACTTAGCGTTCCACAGCGGCGGTGATGTCTGCTAGGCAGTGAAGCGACGATGAAGTTACCGATGAGCGATGTCCAACCTCTTCAAGTAATATCCACTACAGTTAAAGTCCTCGATGGCGTATAAAGATTGCACAACACACTTGGTGAACACTAATTCACGGAATCACGGTTAACAGTAAATTGAGGAATCACGGTGAGCACTGAATTACGGAATCACGGTTAACACTGAATCACGGTATCGCGGTTAACACCGAATCACAGAGTCGCGGTTAACACTGAATCACGGAATAGCGGTTAACACTAAATCAATGAATCACGGTTAACACTAAATCACTGAATCACGGTTAACACTGAATCACGGAATAGCGGTTAACACTGAATCACTGTATCACGGTTAACACTAAATCAAGGGATCACGGTTAACACTGAATCACTGAATCACGGTGAACACTCTAGCCGGAGCGAGCGGGGGTCGTGACCTTAGCCTAGGAGGGTCAGGAAACGATGTATGGTACAGGATGTGGTGAAAAGCTGGGGTGTAGTATTGTGTGGTGAGGTGTGGTGTTTGTGGTGACGGGGAGTGATTCGGATGCTGTTTGGTGACGGAAGGGATGTCGTAGGGTGTTGGGAGGGGAGGATTAATGTATGGTACAGGATGTGGTGAGAAGCTGGGGTGTAGTATTGTGTGGTGAGGTGTGGTGTTTGTGGTGACGGGGATGTGGTGTCCTGGGTGGTGACAGAAGGGATGTGGTAGGGTGTTGGAAGGGCAGGATTAATGTGTGGTACAGGATGTGGTGAAAAACTATGCTGTGGTATTGTGTGGTGAGGTGGGGTGTTTGTGGTGACGGGGTATGTGGTGTATGTGGTATTCATAGGTATAAATTGTGTTAGATAGGGTGGAGGTGTGTGGTGTGTGTGTGTGTGTGTGTGTGTGTGTGTGTGTTCGGATGAAGAGTAATGGTGGTGGTGGTCGTGTATATGTGTGTGTGTGTGTGTGTGTGTGTGTGTGTGTGTGTGTTTATTTGCACAATGCCGGAAAAAAGATCCCTCCGATTTTTCATGCTCGTTATAACACGACTATGCAATTTGTCAACGAAACTGAGTTGACTAATTTATCTTTTTTCAGTGATTTATTCTTACTGCCGTGTCTCTCTCTCTCTCTCTCTCTCTCTCTCTCTCTCTCTCTCTCTCTCTCTCTCTCTCTCTCTCTCTCTCTCTCTCTCTCTCTCTCTCTCTCTCTCTCTCTCTCTCTCTCTCTCTCTCTCTCTCTCATTTCTACACCCTTCTTTACCTACAAGCTCAACCCACACATACACATGCACGGCATTAAGACTCGCAACAATGCCAATAAGTTCTTCATTACGTCTAATTAGAGGCATGAGGTCTTCTTTTACACATTTTCCACGCTTTTTTGTACTATTTCTTTCCTTCATTGCATCTCTCCTCCCCCATCACCCTGCCTTCCTTATCTCCTACCCTTCTGCTCTCATTGCCTACTCTCATTGCTACTCTTCTTAGAATCAGAATTCCACGAGTATGAGTGAATTTAACCTGAGCCCTTCCCCCATTCCTCCCTCCTTTTCTTTTTCTTCCTTCTCGCCTCTCCCTTTCCCATCCTTTATCTTCCATCGAATGAACCTGACCCCTTCCCCCATTCCTCCCTCCTTTCCTTCTCCTCCTCGTCGTCTTTCCTCTTTTCCTCCTTCCTCTTTCTCTCCTTTCTACGCCTCTTCCTTCCCATGCTTCAACTTCCATCGAATGAACCTGAGCCCTTCCCCCATTTCTCCCTCCTTGTTTATCTCTTTCTCCTCGTCTTGCTTCTATCCCTCCCTCGTCTTTCTCCTCTTTCTCGACTCTCCCCTTCCCATGCTTCAACTTCCATCGAGTAAACCAGAGCCCTTTTCCCCCTTCCTCCTCCTCCTCCTTGCCTTCGACCTCACCTTTCCCCTTCCCATCCGCCGTTCCCCTATTTCTCCCACCTCCTCCTCTTCCCCCTCGCCTTTCTCTTCCCATTCTTCGCACTGAATAAACCTGAGCCATTCCGCCATTCCTCCTCGCCTTTCCCCTTCCGATCCTTCATTTCCCTCTTCAATTCTCTTGGTGTCTGCGTCTCTGTTGTGTCACTTACGGATTCAGGCTTAGAGGCGCGTTGGGCCACTCATCTTACCGCCGCGCGAACTCCTTTTGGTCTCCGCGGTATCGAAGCGTTTTGGTTTTGGTTTTCTGATTTTTTTATTTTTTTTTGTGTGTGTGTGTTTGTATGTAAGTGTTTTCCTCAGTGGTGGGTGTTTATCGATTATTAGAAAACTGGATGGGATGGAAGATGTTTGTTCATGGCCACTTATTTAGGTAGTGTATTTAAGAAGAATATGAAGAAAGTTAAGATATCAGATAACCAGTTGGTATATAGACAGGCAGACAGACAGACAGACACAGACAAATAGATAGATAGATAGATTGATAGAATAAAAAAATAGATGTATATGTATGTGATAGATAGATAAATTGATTGATAGAGTAAAAGATCGATGTATACGTTTGTTTGTCTACTTACCAGAATGACCTGTATTTATGATGACTGTGTCCCAGCGAATAGCAAATCTGGGGTCGTATTTATCATCTGAAAGAAAGGAAACAGAATTCGTTACTCTCTCTCTCTCTCTCTCTCTCTCTCTCTCTCTCTCTCTCTCTCTCTCTCTCTCTCTCTCTCTCTCTCTCTCTCTCTCTCTCTCTCTCTCTCTCTCTCTCTCTCTCTCTCTCTCTCTCTCTCTCTCTCTCTCTCTCTCTCTCTCTTCAACTCTCTTTCTGTCTTAACTTTCGCCATTTCCCTCTCGCTATCCCTCCCTCCCACCGTCCCTCTGGCCCCAGTGTCCCGGCTCACCGTAGGCGTCGCAGGCCGGCCCGGAGTAGCAGGGGTAGCACTCGCACACGCCGTCCTCGCCGCACTGCCCGTTCTGGCACTCCACTTTCCTGTTCCCAGAAATAGAAAAACATAGATGTGTGAGTCTCGAGACACGTTTTGCAATCTATAACATGTAGTGTAGAGAGGAAGGGGAGAAGGATGAGGATTGGTTTACAGGGTGGATGATGTCTGGAGATTACGTTCAAGAATATAGGGAAAAAACGAAAGTAAAGATCATTATGATTCATAAGATAATTTTGATATTTTTTTTACATAAAGACGAAGACGAAAAAGGGGGATTCAAAAAGAGTTTAAATAGAAGATAACCAATGAGTTGTTAATGGACTAAAACGCTTATATTGGAATTTTTTTTTTATTTATTTTTTTTTTTTTTTACGTCTCCGCCTATTGCGCCGGTTGGCTTGCTTGAGGAGCCTGGATGGTATTCAGCCCCAGCCCGTCATGGCGCAGGCAAGTGTTTATAGTGGAGCCATCTTCTCTTGGCTCATGCTGCCCCCCGGAACTCGTTCTTGATTCTTGTACGATTTCCTCTAGAGTCCGGGTTGATGGGTGGTCTTCAGGACAGCATGTGGGTAGTTTTAAGCCACTCGACGGTGACTGAAAAATCCGAGGTGGTAGCGTGGGGATTCGAACTCGTGTCGTCCATCACGCGGTGAATGTGGGCCCAGCACGCTACCACTTCAGCCACCGCCTGCCCATAGGATTAAGGATTAAAAAGTGAAAAAAAGACGAAATAATAGTACAAAGAGAAGTAGAAGTAGTAGTAGTAGTAGTAGTAGTAGTAATAGGCTGTTGAATTGATACAGTTGATCTTATTGTCGCTACTATTACTACTACTACTACTACTACTATTTCTACTACTGCTACTACTACTACTACTACTACTACTACTACTACTACTACTGTCACTATAACCATCTACACAAAAAAGGTGGAGGTGTAATAATATATGCGAAAAGTAATTTAGAAGTCATTCAGCTTAACACAACCGAGACAGAGTCTTATGATTCATTGTATGTACAAGCGACGATCAATAATGAAAAGTATGTTCTGGGCATAATTTACCGACCTCCTAAATCAAATGAAGACATTGATGGAAATCTCTACGCAGAGATAAATAAAGTTATTAGAAATAGAAATGCAATAATATGCGGTGACTTCAATAACCCCTCCGTTAACTGGTCTGCTCTCCCTGGCGACAGAGAAGGATCTAGATTAATAAACTTTGCGCAAGACATATTTCTTTATCAAACAGTTACCACGCCGACACGCGGAAGCAACATTCTTGATTTAGTCTTCACGACCGACAGCCACCTCATAACTGCCTGTGAGGTCGGCGAGCCATTTGCAAGCAGCGACCACAACATAATCAGATGTGTTTTAAATATTGAAACAAAAGCACGAGAAAACTCACTCTTAATACCTAACTATAGTAAAGCGAATTTTACGGACCTAAGAAGAGAATTGGCATCAGTAAATTGGAATCATTTGCTCAATAACGTTAACGTTCAAGAAATGTATAATCGTTTTACTGTACAAATCACAGCGAACGTAAATAAATTCATCCGACTTAAGCCACGAAGGACAGAAAACCACAAGCCGTTGTGGCTGACCAATTTCCTACAGAAAATCATTGTCGAAAAAAGAAAACTGTATAAGAAATATAAACTGTCACACAATTCACAGGATCATAATAATTATATCAATATCAAGAGAGAATGCGAAAGGAAAATCAGAAAACAGAAACGCGAGTATGAGATGAAAATATCACTTGAGACTAAGAAAAATCCCAGGTTATTTTTCAGTTACATAAGAAACACAAAAACTGTTTAAAATAATGTCGGCCCTCTATAAGTAAATGGCGACACGATTAGTGATAATAAAGGCATGGCGTTGGTCCTAAATTCAACCATCAGTAGCGTATTCACAAAAGAGAACATGACATCGATCCCAGCCCTGAGGACTATTTTTCGAGGCCCTGAAGAACATAAGCTTTCGTTAACCGAAATTGATATCAGTGAAGTGCGTGCGTACCTGCAAAAAATAGATCCAAAAAAAACTCCGGTCCCTGACAATTTATCTCCTTGCGTGTTAAGAGAATGTAGTCAACAGCTAGAATTACCCATAACGTTAATGTTCAACAAGTCATTAGCACAGGTAAGCTTGCCCCTTGCGTGGAAAAGAGCCAATGTTACCCCGATCCTTAAAAAGGAGATAAAAAACAGGCCAGTAATTATCGTCTATCAGCCTTACATCTGTCCTAATTAAACTATTCGAGAAAAAAAATCAGGGATAAAGTGATCACTTTCCTCGAAACAAATGATTTGATAACTGATAATCAGCACGGATTTCGTAGTAATCGATCTTGCCTTACCAACTTATTAACTTTTTTCAACGACGTTTATTCAAGTTGGGACGCCCGAGCCCCATTTGACGTAATTTACCTAGACTTTCAGAAAACGTTTGATAAAGTTCCCCACCTAAGGCTTATTTCAAAACTGCATTCCCACGGTATTAGTGACCATCTGTGTGCGTGGATTCATGACTGGCTCACAGACAGAGAACAGCGTGTAGTTCTTAATTAAGGGTGAAGCATCCGATTGGCAACCCGTAACCAGTGGCGTGCCCCAAGGTTCAGTCCTAGGGCCAACACTATTCATAATTTACGTGAACGATTTAGAGACTGATATCCTATCAAAAGTAGCCATATTCGCCGACGACACCAAATTAGGAGGTATGGTAACGAACAGTAAAAATTGCGAGAATATTCAATCAGACTTAATAAGATTTGCCGACTGGAGCTAAAAATGGCAAATGTGTTTCAAATTAGATAAATGTAAAGTAATGCACATAGTTGAAAAGAATCCTAACCTCAAATGTCATATTCAAGGACATGAGCTCAGCGAAGTAAAACAAGAAAAAGATCTCGGTGTCATAATCAGTAACACTCTTAAAATGAGTGATTAATGTTCTGCGGCGAGTAAAAAAGCCAATATGATGTTAGGATTAATCTCCAGAAACTTTGATAACAAATCAGCCGAACTTATGAGGAGATACTATTCAGCATTTGTAAGACCACACATAGAATACGCCGTTCAGTTCTGGTCACCGAATTATATCAAAGATGAAGTTTTGCTAGAAAAGATACAGCGACGAGCAACCAAACAAATTCCAGCGCTCCGTAACTTGCTGTATGACGAGCGTTTAAATCGTTTAGATTTGTTTTCCTTAAAAAAGCGAAGAGTAAGATGGGACTTAATTGAAGTGTTCAAAATCCTTAATAGATTCGAAAACATTAATCCAGATAGTCTATTTCAGAGGCACCAACACAATAACACGCAGCAACGGTATGAAGTTAAAGGGAAACCGATGTGACACATTGGCGCGCAGAAGTTATTTCAATAATAGAGTCGTCGATCACTGGAATAGACTCCCACCGTCGGTATTATTAGTGCACAGAGTATTAATAGCCTCATGTCTTCATTGGATAAGTACTTCAGAGATATAAGATTTTACTGACCCTTTTTCGTATGTTTCAGGCAGACTGCAGCACGATTACAACCTGAAGACATTATATTCCCCCATAGCTTAGATTACAAGTAGCGTAAGTTAACAACAGTAAAGAAAAGACTCAATGTACGCAACATTCATTTCAACAACCTGCATTCTGTAGAAGAACTAGTTGTTGACGGAGTACATTGGAGTGAAGCTGGTCGAATGAGAATCGAAGCATCAATACCACCCTCGAGCAAAAGAACAAAGCTAACACCAACCCTGACACCAATTAACATCACCCACTACCACCACCACCACCATCACCTCCACCATTTATCGTACATCGGACACCAAGCACCACCATCCATCACCATCACGACCACAAACACCGCCGCTACACCTTTGGCTCCACCACAAACACCACCACAGCTACCAGCACTGCCACCACCACCAACAACAAACCTGGGAATATAATGGTACTATCTGCAACACCACTTCCACCACCACCATCACCACCACAACGACAACACCATCAACACTTTAAGGCAAACTATATATGTTTTTGTATCCCCAGCACCACCAGCACCACTACCACTTACTCACCCTTCCTCCTCTATCACCACCACCAGAAAAACAAGAGCGCAACACAAAATAGACAAAACAACGAACATAGACACCTTGAAACACAATATGAGGCCGCTGACGGTTGCATCGAGTGTGTGTGTGTGTGTGTGTGTGATCGGAAAGCCTCTCTCCACAGCTTCAATATTCTGTCACTTCCTTCATGTCATCTCAAAAGTGTCATGCTCCTCCTCCTCTTCTTCTTTTTCCTCCTCCTCCTCCTCCTCCTCCTCCTCCTCCTCCTACTCCTACTCCTCCTCTTCATCCTCATCCTCATCCTCATCCTCATCCTACTCTTCCTCCTCCTTCTCTTCCTTCGCTTTCTATCTATTTATCTATCTCTCTCACGCTCGTTCGAATGAGAATTCTCGTTAAAACTGAGAGGCTGAAGCTGTCGTAATGTTAGGCAGGAACGCTGAAGGGTTGAGACCGGCCTTGAATATCTCTCTCTCTCTCTCTCTCTCTCTCTCTCTCTCTCTCTCTCTCTCTCTCTCTCTCTCTCTCTCTCTCTCTCTCTCTCTCTCTCTCTCTCTCTCTCTCTCTCTCTCTCTCTCTCTCTCTCTCTCTCTCTCTCTCTCTCTCTCTCTCTGTCTCTCTCTCTCTCTCTCTCTCTCTCTCTCTCTCTCTCTCTCTCTCTCTCTCTCTCTCTCTCTCTCTCTCTCTCTCTCTCTCTCTCTCTCTCTCTCTCATTTTCCATCTTTCTCTCTCTTTTTTTTTTTTACGTAAACTTTCCTAAATTTATATATGCGAGACGGAAATGGAACTGTAGGCGGACGAAGAAGAGGAAAAAGAAAGCGAATGGAGGAGAAGGAGGAATTAGACGCTTAAAAGAGACGAGATGGTTGAGGAATTAGGGAGAAGAACAATGAGAGGAAGAGGAGGAGGAGGAAGACGTGAAAAGAAGACGAGATAGAAGTGGATGAGGACTAAAGTGGAAGAACAATGCAAGGAAGATGAGGAAGACGCGTGAAAAAAAAAAGACGAGACATAAGTGGATGAGGACTAAAGCGGAAGAACAATGCAAGGAAGAGGAGGAGGATGACGTGAAAAATAAGATGAGTTAGAAGTGGATGAGGATTGAGGTGGAAGGGGAACAAACACTCTTACTCACTCCACACAGCTGTCTTCGTTGCAGTCGGGGATTCGTAGCTCACACTCGCCACACACTCGACCTGCAGAGGAGACGGAAAAGTAAAGAAATAATATCAATCGACATAATGTGTAGAAATATAGATAGCCAATACCACATGTGTGTGTGTCTGTGTGGGTGTGGGTGTGGGTGTGGTTGTCTTTGGGTGTAATTATATGTAAATTGAAACTATAAGTACAAAATTAGTCCACGCAAGTATGATGACCATGCTGTTATAATGGGAAGACACATTAAATAAAACACTTGTAGCTTCTGAATTAATAAATGAATGTTCCTCCGCGTCTTTTGGGGTCACTGTCAAAAGAGGACAGTAATAGCAGGGAATTTGAGGATACATTTTGACGTGACTATAAACATCTGCCTGCATGAATAAAAGAGTAATTGCAGGTGGTCTTCCGGTATGTAAGGACCCACCTGTGTTTAGCATATACCTGAGAGCTGTGTCAATGAGGGTGCGGGAATTTTCTTTATGTTTGTTATCATTATTTTGTCTTCTCTTCTACCCTTGTTTGAATTATCTTAATTTCTGTGTTGCTTTTTTGTCCTTTATTGTATCTTTTGCTTACCATCTTTTCATATGCTTAGTATTTTTTTACTTTTTTACTTTTTACTTTTTTTTACTCTTTACTATTATACTTTTACTTTTTTATTTTTTTGCTTTTTACTTCTTTTACTCTTTACTATTATACTTTTACTTTTTTTACTTTTTTACTTTTTACTCTTTTTACTCTTTACTATTATACTTTTACTTTTTTTACTTTTTTACGTTTTCCTTTTTTTTTACTCTTTACTATTATACTTTTACTTTTTTTTTACTTTTTTTTATTTTTTTGTCGTTTACTGTACATTTTTTTTACCATCTTTTCATATGCTTAGTTTGTTCTTTACTTTTTTACTTTTCTTTTTACTTTATTTACTTTTTTTTACTTTTTTTTTACTTTTTTTCTACTTTTTTTGTCGTTTATTGTACATTTTCCTTACCATCTTTTCATATGCTGGGTTGTTTTTTTTACTTTTTTTACGCTTTACTTTGTTTTACTTTTATTTTACTTTTTTTAATCTTTTTTTTTACTTTGTTGTTTTTATGTCGTTTAATTGTACATTTTCCTAACCATCTTTTCTTGTGGTTAGTTTTTTTTTTTTTACTTTTCTTTTTACATTTTTTACTCTACTATTTTACTTTTACTTTTTATTCTTTTTATTTACTTTTTTCCACATTTATTGTCGTTTAATTGTACATTTTCCTAACCACCTTTTCATATGCCTTTTTTTTTTTTTGCTATACATATATTTTGTGTCTATAGATGCGGGTATATTCTCTTTGTATGTCATTGTTATCTTGCCATTACTACATTTACTACCACACAAGTTCAAATTATCTGACTTTCTGTGTTGCCTGTCTTTTTTTTTTGTACATTTTCCTTGCCCTCTTTTCATAGTCTTAAAGGTCTATATATTTTTTTACGACTTTACTTATATTTTCTACTCGTGGCATAGATTGAAATATAGCAAATACTTATCATTTTTATCTTTACTTATTTTTCTTCTTTGTCATCTACTTCTTCTTCTTTTTCTTCTCCTTCTTCTTCTTCTGTTTTTTCTTTCTCTTCTTTATCTTCTACTACTACATCTTCTTCACCTTCTTCTTCTTCTTCTTCTTCTTCTTCTTCTTCTTCTTCTTCTTATTATTATTATTATTATTATTATTATTATTATTATTATTATTATTATTATTATTATTATTATTATTATTATTATTATTATGAGTTCGAGCACGGGTAGGGCAGTTATCGCAGAGGTCACCCAGTTACTCATCCTGTTTCTGCTGTTTTTAGACGAAGGTGACTCTAAACTCGTCGCTCAGTGCCTGTTCCCCACTTTACCGTAACCTCTATGTGTGTTTTTCTCACCGCGGCAGGAAGAAGAGGAAGCGCGTGTTTTGAGGAGGACAAGTGCCTGATGTTGGTGAGTGTTAACCGCTTCTTTTTGTGTTGTGGTGTTGGTGATTTTGGTTGTGGTGCAAGTGGTAGTGGTAGTGGTGTTTTGTAGTGTTTTTTTTCTCCAATTTCTCTTGTTTTCTTATATTTCTTGTTTTCTCAAATTTTTTCTGCTTTGTCTCATTTCTTTATCTCTCTCCCATTTCTTGTTTTCTTCTCGTATAATTGTTTTTTTCCTATTATTGCTGTTTCCTCCTATTTTAATGTTTTCTCTGGTTTTCTTAATTTTCTTCTGTTTCTTCCTATTTCTTGTATTTTCCAATTTCTTCTGTTTTCTCTCATTTCTTTATCTATCTCCCATCTCTTGTTTTCTTCTCGTATAATTGTTTTCTTTCCTAATATTTTTGTTTCCTCCTATTCTAATGTTTTCCCTTGTTTTCTTCACTTTCTTCTGTTTCTTCCTATTTCTTGTACTCTCCAATTTCTTCTACTTTGTCTCATTTCTTTTTTTCTTTCTCCCATTTCTTGTTCTCTTCTCGTATAATTGTTAACTTCTTATATTCTTGTTTCCTCCTATTCTAATGTTTTCTTTTGTTTATTTCATTTTCTTGAGTGTCCTCCTATTTCTTCTTCTCTTCCATATCTTCTATTTTCTCTCCCTTCTTGTTTTCTTCTACTGCTCTTGTTTTCTCCTATTTTCTCTGATGCTTTTTTTTTATCTTATTTCATTTCCTTTAACCTATTCCGTCTGCTTTTCATATTTAATTTGTTTTCTTCCTTTTTCTGCATTTGTTAATAGTCTTTTCTCTCATTTCTTGTTCTCTTGTAATCTTGTTTTGTTCCGTTTCTTCTGTTTTCTTTTAATTCTTGTTTTCTCGATCGTAATCTTATTTTCTCCTATTCTTCTGTTTTCTCCCACTTCTTGTTTTCATGTCTTCTCCTATTTTCATGTCTTCTCCTATTTCTTCTGTTTTCTTTTATTCCTTGTTTTCTCCTAAGCTTATTTCATCCTCTTTCTGCTAATGTTTTCTCTTGTTTCGTCTCCCTTCACCCATTCCGTCTGGTCTTCATATTTATTCTGTCTTCTCCCGTTTCGAGTGTTTGTAGATCTAGAATGTCCACGACTCTCTAAAGGAAGCGTTGATGCGAGCGTCGACACATTTTAATTAGAGAGAGAGAGAGAGAGAGAGAGAGAGAGAGAGAGTGAGAGAGAGAGAGAGACCTAGACTTGCTCATGAAAATTTACTGATGGATCTTTTACTGTCTGTCTCTCTGTCTGTCTGTCTGTCTGTTTATCGTTTATATCCTTATCTACTTACCTCTCTACCTACCTGCTTACCTAACTACATAACTACATACGTATCTACCTACCTATTTACCTACCTATTTCCCTACCTACCTACCTGTTTACTTACTTACCCACCTGAATCACCTCTTGGTAAATTCAGATCGCATGAAAAATTAAAGGAAAATCGAACCTTGGTTGTCACGAGAGGCAAAGGGAGAATAGTTTCACGCAAGCCAACGATGGATTTTTTTTTTTTCCTTTTTTTCTTCCTGACTGTTCCGTAGTGTTTTTGTCAGGGTTGAAGAAAAAACAGAATGTCATGCCGCAAGAAAGGAAGTGGATTTTTTCTCTTTTATTTCCTGAGTTCCGAAGTGTTTTATCTAGATTGAAGCAGCCGAGAACGATTCCCCCCCCCCCCCCTTCCTTCCCTCCCCGGCCGGCACAGGAACACGATCGTTGGCGGGCCTCAGACGGTTACGTAATTCCTAAACACGCACATGGTCGTCTCTCCGGCGCCACCTGAGCCGTGTATAGCTAATGAGGGGCGAGGCGGCGAGGTAATGCGAGTGGCGGTGGCGGCTGAGTACACCTGCTTCACCTGAATTAAGATCCATCTCACCTTGGATAATACTGAGACGATTGTTAGTGGACTGAGCCGAACGAGGTGGGAGAGAGAGAAACAGTAGAAAGTATTACCCTTTGAGCTTTCTACTTCTGTGATGATTTTGGCGTGCTGGCTAATAATAACAATACATCCCTAACTCATACAGTAATATAAATCCTAAGCGTCCTTTCTCTACGTCTAAAGCAGATAATGTATTGTGGACGTGGCTGCCAATTCTCCGGTCTCGTAGTGAAGCTGTTTTAACAAGAAGCCTATAATTCGACTCCACCGTTGCCAGATTATCGTACTCAGAGCATTGTATTTACCGGTTTCTGACGCCTAGCTATTGCCAAGAAACATAAGGAGTTAACTATTTTAACGGTAAATATAAATGAATCTAGTTATTGGAGCCCAGGAGGCAGTTTTTGGGTCGGAAGTTCGTATATATAAGAGGTAGAGTACGACAATCTGGCAACGTTGTTCGGCTCCCAAGTACCGCCACCGCCAGCCAGCCAACTATACTCTTCTACCGCCGGCGCTGTTGAGAGAATGAGTCCCGCCCGCTACCCGCCTACTGACGCTACCAATTGTTCCATCGCGTAGTGAAGCTGATTAACAAGAAGCCTAAAATTCACCACCCATGCACGTCCACTGCCAATTCTCCGATCACCTAATGCCCATTCTCCGATCTCGTAATGAAGCTGTGTAACAAGAAGCCTGAAATTTGCCTCCCATGCACCGCCAACACAAACTAGCCAACTACAACCTCAGCACAACGCCCAAACGCAAACACCACCTGAAGGTTCTGTTGGAGAGATAACTCGTGGGCGTCACCGAGCTAGGGGGGAGGAATGCTAAACGGGAGGCTGATGTTTACCTCCGAGCCGCCACCACAAATCAGGCAACCGCAGCGCCGCACGAGGACAAAACAGGAAAGCTTAATGTGGATTCTATCGGCGACATGGCTCATAGGCGTCACCGGGGTGGGAGGGGAGGGGAAATGGAGGGGAGGGAAAGGTAACACGGTGCATCGCTCGCATTTGAAGTGGGAAGGCTGTCAGGATGTCCAACAGCACCTCGCCTCTTACCAACACGGACACAGGCTGGAAGGAACGCGTCAAAACCTGCATTTCAAGCGGTAGAACTCCCCCCCCCCCCCTCTCTGCCTCCCTCCCTCCCTTCCGCCAACTTGTTCCGTCAGTTTGACATTTTTTTTTGCAGTTCTCGGTAATTAGAATACGAAGGTTCCATGATTTTTGTTCTGAAATTTTTTTTGAACAGTTTTCCACGTTTTTGTATTAATCTGACCTTCATATGCTCTGGTCATTAGTGGTTTTAATCAACGTTTTTCTATTTCTTTATGGTATTTTTTTAACAATGTGGCTTTCATCGTTGTCTCTGGAAATGAGTTTTTTTTTTATAGTTATAGCCATTCTTTTAAATATCCAACCCCGGCCACATCACGTAAACTAAATTGGAGTGTAACGTAATCCCATTAATTTAACGTAATAAACAAACGAACATGACAGTTATTATTTTATTGTCTTCATTTACTCATTTATCGTTTTTATTTTAAGGAGAAAATAGAAGTTTCAAAGATACGACCAACATTCGAATTAACCAACCCAACCAACATGATAATAATCGTTCTCTGCATCATAAAGTTGTTTTCTTTTCGGAAATATATTTTTTGTTACAGGTTTTTTCCCAATGTTTTCTCGTTTTATCTTATTAACGCATGAAATTGTTTGTTAACCCCCTTCCCTACCTTTCTCTTCCTCTCTTTTTCCAAGCTCCATTAAGTTGTTAGCTCTACATCACCCAATTCAGGCGCTAAACAAAACAAACGAACGTGATAATAGGCCCGAAAACATAGAATCGGAGTCATAAGATAGAATTCAACCCATTGCAGGACGCACAGCCGATCATAGACGCATCAACCACCCATAAAATCAAGGGAATACAAAATGAACAAGGACCAGAGAGAGAACACATCCCTATCCTTACGTCTATCCCCATCGTTCATCATCCTCCATGTTGTTACGTCGAGGGTGGCGGGTGTTGGGTGAGTCTACTTGTGCGGCTCCAGGGGAAGGGGAGAAGAATGTATCGGCGGACGAACATTAGGTGAGCCCTGACAGCTGCGACTTTTTTTCTCTCCCAACTTATTACCTCGTTATAGTTGAGGGTGTCGACAAGCCCTCCAGGAGCTGTGTGAGTGTGCGTGAGAGAGAGAGAGACAGACAGACAGGCAGACAGAAGGAAAGAGAGGTAGAAAAAGAAGGAGAGAGGCGTGAAAATCTGCATGCATTTATGAAAGAGAGAGAAAAATGGCGGCAAACCCAGTAGTATGTATATAAAAAATACTTCAGAGAGGGAAGAAAGATTTACTGTATTGTAGAGAACGAACACATGTAAACAGAAGAGTGAGAGATGGCGTGGAAAGATGATTGAACCCAGAGAGGAACCCAACACACACACACACACACACACACACACACACACACACACACACACACACACACACACACACGAAGAAGAGTAAAGTTGACATGTAATGAAAGAGAAAAAAAATTACATTGACACTCACACACCGAAAGACACACAGACATACAAAAAAGGGTAAAAACAGAGGAAGAAAAAAAGGTACCGTCCGCCCCTAAAAGTCGTCACTCCGTTATCTCTTAATTGCATTGTGACGCTCGGAACGAGAGGGAAATTAGACGAGTGACCTTGTTTATGGACGGTCAAATTGTTTTTGCTGTGTGTGTGTGTGTGTGTGTGTGTGTGTGTGTGTGTGTGTGTGTGTGTGTGTGCAACCCCAACGCCTATTACTATGCATGATTCTATTACACAATTAGTTCCTCCCTCACTCCTCCCCCCCTCGTCCCTTTCCCCAGGCAGGGCGGCGAAGCATTCCACGTATGTGTGTATGTATGTATGTATGTATGTATGTAGTCAGCCAAGAGAGTATAACCTTATAGACGAATACGAGACATGCAAGCTTAGGAATCATCTCTTCTTTTCCTTCTTCTTCTTTTTCTTCTTTTATTTCTGTCCTCTTGGGGTAAAACTGACTATTACGTTATTAATCTCGTCTCCCTTCCACGTATTAAACAGTTCCCCCAAACCCCAACAAGATTAAGTGTTACGCAGTGTCTTTTTATGTCTTGTTGACCGACGATATACAACCCATAGTACCACAAGGACAAGTTGGGTTCGAAGTGAAAAAAAGAAACTAGAGCCCAAAACAAAAGGGAAGAATTAAGACTGAAGCAACTTCGCGTACCTCAGAGGCCAGTCCAGTATTCTCGGGAGGTGATAGGACTAATTGTACTCTGGATGGAGGAATTTTCGCTCTTAACATCTACCGAAGAGGAGGAAGAAGCGAAGAGGCGATAAAGGACAAATTGAGGTGCAGGGAGACGGAGGGACAAATGAAGGTCAAGGGAGGAAGGGAGTGGGAAAAGTGGAGGGAGAAGGAGGAAGGAAGGTTAAAGAGAGAGAGAGAGAGAGAGAGAGAGAGAGAGAGAGAGAGAGAGAGAGAGAGAGAGAGATTCTTAACAAACGCTATTTCTTGTCAATTACCTCCATTATTATATAGAGAATTTCTTCGTTCTTTCCTCATCTTTATATAATACGCTAAACTAATTGTCAGCTTCCGAGGGGAAAAAACTAAAGCGTCTTCACTTCGTACGCTTTTTAATCAGAATACATCTCATGCGGTTGACAGGCCTGACAGCAACGAGGAAAACAGCTAAAGTGCTCCGTGTCTTCATATATCAGAGGCGAACCAGATGAGGCGACCGTAACCAAGCCCCGTTCAGCCCTTGCCCACTTTTCTCAGCATTCTATAACACGCTTCAACACATAAACTCCAACATCACCTCAGTACCTCCAGCCCTTCCTCAAAACAAGCACTCCAGACCCTTATCAGATCGAGGCAAACCAAAGGAAGCTCAGCCTTCGCCCACTTATCTCAGCCTTCTGTAATACACTTCAACCCACCAGCCCCATCACCACATCAATTCCTCCAGCTCGTCAATCAAGCAGCCCAGACGAGTTAGGCTCTCACAACATATATCCAAAAGCCACAACAGAGGTTAATCGAGTTTTCATGAGTGTGTTTTCGTGTTCATGGTGCAGAAGCCTTGTCAAATTATCACGAGGCTCATACACTACCCATGGAAATAGCCACAACCTATACGAAAGCCCTTTCAAATGTGGGTGTGTAAGTCCCGAAATGTTTGAGAATATGAGCCCAGACCATTATCTAAGTCATCTGCACGGCCTCTTCACTCCAATAAGCCCCTACCGCCCATCCTCTCGCCAGCCCCCTTCACAGCATCCCAGGATCCAACATGCCTAATCCAGAGCCATTCCCCAGTCTCCTCTCTCATCTCTACCTACCAAACACGCTACCTCAATCCCGTACACGCCTCCCCAAGTATATTCTCCTCCCCAACATCACCCCAACATGGCACTCATTCCCCAACGGGCTCCATCAGGTTCCTCTCCCCAAATATTTCCACTTCAGCACTTCCATGCCTTATCAACGCCCCCCCAGCACCCCGCCTCCCCCAAAGCTTCCAAACCCCCTCTCCTTCCCCTCTCCCTCTCTTCACACCCATCTCCTCTCTCCTCTCGCTGAAGCCTCCAACAAGACCCGAACCCTGAAGCAACCCCCCCCCCTCGCCCCCCCTTCTCTCTATCCCGTATTCCCCCCCCCCCCCTCCGGCCTCCCCAGCCTAAAGCCACGCGCCGTTGCTCCTCCTGATAACGCATAATTGCAGCACACACACACACACACACACACACACACACACAGAGAGAGAGAGAGAGAGAGAGAGAGAGAGAGAGAGAGAGAACTATTACACAATCACGCAGATTTTATTTTTAGACCTGAACGGTTTCTTTTTCATTTTCTTTTTCTTTTTGCGTAAGATTTGTGGGCTTCTCTCTCGCTTTGGTCTTCTCTTTGCCTTGAACGTCGACTCGCTCGCTTTATTGTATCGCTCTCCTCCATTTTCCTCTTTTTTTTCTTCTTTCTCTTTCTCCCTTTACGTTTTGTTTCCTTCACTGGTTTAATTGCATTTCCATTTTTTGTTTCCTCCTTTCCCCCATCTCTCTCTCTCTCTCTCTCTCTCTCTCTCTCTCTCTCTCTCTCTCTCTCTCTCTCTCTCTCTCTCTCTCTCCCCCCCCTACGTGACAGCCAGGTAATATGAGGGGCCAAGATTACCTCGTCAGCCACTTCAGCTGTCGCCTAATGATTTATGCTAATGTGATTAAGCCACCTGACGTCATCATCATAACGACCTCGCCTCCACCAGCGCGGATTTAATAGACATTCCAATTCGTTCCTTCATCTTACCTTTTTTCTTATGGTGGAAGAGTTTTCTTTTCCTCTCCATTTTTCTCCCTGTTTTTTCTTTCCTACCTGCTCTCACATTCCTCTCGTGATTGCTCTTAAATATTAGTATGATGTTTTTTTGTCTTTTTTTTTGTGTGTGTGTATAGCTTGTTCTCCTTGTGGTCCTTTGGTACGTGGATAAGGCTATAGAAGTCTAGTTTTTGTTCGCGTGGTAGCGCGTGCGGTACTCGGGGTCCTTATATAATTGGATTAGGATAGTTTAGTTTTTGTCCGTATGGTGGCGCGGGTTCTTACGATCCTTACAGCGCTTTCACGCCATCCGGTTCCTCGCCGGGGTCCCGCACGGTCAGCCGCCATAAACTTCAGTCGTGAATATTCCTATGGAGCCTTGCACAAGGCACGTTCACGGCGAGACTGCCGTCCCGGCGCCGGATGCATTCCGGGCGTCCCACTGCGCCTTGCGGTCCCCTGATTAGCACGGCTGCCACACTCCAATTATTTCGCGCTATTCGACTGATTTACTGGCCATCAGCACGGAGAGTGACAACAGCATAAACAATGGCCAGTTTTTGTCTTTTCTTGGTGAGGAGAGACCCGTACTTTGGGGTAATACGTTAGCTGACGAAAAGACTTGAAATCTGCCTGCGTCAGCATGGAGGGGAGTGTGCTGTGCGATTCTGTTTTCTCATGTTGCACTCTCCAAACACTGCAGCAGTTCATCAAAAGCATCGATGGCCATAGGAAAATAGTTATAGATTTTTTCATCATCTTTCCTCATGCTCCCTGTGTATCTCTGTTCGTTGAGAGGTTTTATCCAGTGGATTATGCACTTCTATATTTTCCTCTACCTTAAATGCAATAGGTAGCCTGCATGACTTTCGGACGCTACCTGAAATTCATCTTCGGTTGCGGGAAACATACTGATGAACTTATGTCCCTGCTTATGTCTAGGCAGGGAGGCAAGGAGCCGGCTGTCCACCGTGAGATAACGTACTGAGTGAAAGACTCACGCCGCTGGGTCGTCACTAAGCCGTTAACGGGCACGGCGAAAGACCGGGTAGTGTGAAAGCAGCCTTAGTTAGGTGGATAAGGTTGATTTTGTCGTCGTGATATTTCGTTCGGTTTCTTTTCAATATGTGGCTGTAATGTGGGTTAGATTAGGTTCAGTTAGGTCAGGTTAGGTCAGGTTAGGAGAGAGAGAGAGAGAGAGAGAGAGAGAGAGAGAGAGAGAGAGAGAGAGAGAGAGAGAGAGAGAGAGAGAGAGAGAGAGAGAGAGAGAGAGAGAGAGAGAGAGAGAGAGAGAGAGAGAGAGAGAGAATGGGGAAAAGCCAACGTCAAAGAACAGAACAGAAAAAAAAAAGCCATCGTTACAGTCTTATTGATGCGTCCACAGGAGGCATCGACAATAACAACGACAACAACAGCAACAACAACAACTATAGTAGCGCTCGGGAAACACATTGGCGACTTGATGGAATTGCGTTGTTCGGCAATTTACCAAAGTGCTTATCCTCTGTCACGCCCCCGATGGAGTAGACGAAGAGATGGACGAACAGTGAGATGGACGAACAGTGAAACAGGTGAACAGTGAGACAGGCGAACAGTGAGACAGGCGAACAGTGAGACAGGCGAACAGTGAGACAGACGAACAGTGAGACAGGCGAACAGTGAGACAGGCGAACAGTGAGACAGGCGAACAGTGAGACAGGCGAACAGAGAGACAGACGAACAGAGAGACAGACGAACAGAGAGACAGACGAACAGAGAGACAGGCGAACAGAGAGACAGGCGAACAGAGAGACAGGCGAACAGAGAGACAGACGAACAGTGAGACAGACGAACAGTGAGACAGGCGAACAGAGAGACAGGCGAACAGAGAGACAGACGAACAGTGAGACAGACGAACAGTGAGACAGGCGAACAGAGAGACAGGCGAACAGAGAGACAGACGAACAGTGAAATAGGCGAACAGAGAGACAGACGAACAGTGAAATAGAAAAACAGTGTAACAGACGAAGAGAGATAACTTAACAAATAGGCGAAGCACAACAGCAACAACACACAAACAACTACAAAAAAAAAAGACAAAAAAAACACAGCTAGACGGAAACAGACAGACAGATAAACAGACACGTAGACAAAAAGACAGTCACACAGATATACACCAAGTAGTAAAAGAGAATTGAGGAGGAGAAATGGGCGTATAAATAATTCTCTATACATGAATTACAAGAGAAGGATCGAGGGAAGGAAAAATTAAAGGTTCGGGTGGTGTTTATATTAAGACTCGGGTGTTGTGGGGTGCGAGTGTAGGAGAAGGGGGGAACGGGGCGAGAGGAAGGGCAGGGGTTTTGAGGGGAAGGGGAGGAAGGGGGACATCCATGGTAACTGTCACAATACGACACGAACACACACGACCTTATTCCCGCCAGTCTGTATACGTGCCGACACACACACACACACACACACACACGCACACGCACATAAAAACACAGGTCAATTACAGAGGTGAAGTGAACAAATCTATACTTACTAGAAAATTACTACCTATTATTTACAGTATTGTTTGTGTTTTCGAATATTTTTATACAATTAGATATACTTTATACTGTTCTTTATACAATTTTATGCCACTAGATACTCTTAAAATGTACTTGTATGACGTTTCTTTCGTTCGAGGTATATTCCTGTTCACTGTTTTCCTGACATTCTCATCTTATTTTTTTACATCAAAATCTTGTTTGTGCTTCTTTGATGTTTCCCAGGATACAATGTCAAGCAGTACACGTCTTCCTCATTTTTTATTTCTTTTTTAATCATTATTTAACTCGGTTGATTTTCTTTTGATCTAATTTACTTCTTCTCCCTTTATTTTTTTATTTATCTTTATCGAATTTGTATTATGTTTGTGCTTCTTTAGTGCTTCCCAGAATACAATATCAGTTAGTACACGTCTTCCTCTTTTTTTTATTATTTAACTCGGTTGATTTTCTTTTGACCTAATTTACTTCTCCCTTTATTTTTGTATTTATCTTTATCGAATTTGTATTTATTCCTTTATCGCCTCTTTGTCATGTGGGGACTTAACACTTCGGGACACCTCCAAACGGGCTCTGTCTTTTAGTCTCTTAACATCTCCCGTTGTTGTGTGGAAACTTTACTTCCCACGTGACAGCCAGCCGCCGCCTCCTATAAAAACCCGCCGCCTAATTCCTCCGCTACTCCTATTAGTTTGGTCAAGTTATAATTAACATAATTTCCCCTTCCAACCGCTTCATCCGCCGGCTTACTGTAAATTAGCCATCCAGTAACTCAGTCCACCTGACGTTGCTCTTAATTATGTCACAATTTGTCATCTCTCCTTTCCTAATATTAAATGTATGTCAACGCTAATTAATATATAAACTTAACAACGAATGATTTACGGTTTTATTATGTTATCATTGATTCTGTCTTTTACATATGTGGATATGTGTGTGTGTGTGTGTGTGTGTGTGTGTGTGTGTGTGTGTGTGTGTGTGTGTGGGGTTGATTTTTTTGTGTGTGTGTGTGGGGGTGTGTGTGTGTGTGTGTGTGTGTGTGTGTGTGTGTGTGTGTGTGTGTGTGTGTGTGTGTGTGTGTGTGTGTGTGTGTGTGTGTGTGTGTGTGTGTGTGTGTGTGTGTGTGTGTGTGTGTGTGTGTGTGTGTGTGTGTGTGTGTGTGTGTGTGTGTGTGTGTGTGTGTGTGTGTGTGTGTGTGTGTGTGTGTGTGTGTGGTGGCAGCCACCTTCAGAAGAAAACCCCGGAATTCCAGACTGAGGATGGAAAAATTTGCTCTCATGTAGATTTTAACCTCGTCAAGTTCATTATTCTTTAAACCAATTCCTCTGATTAGATCATTTCATTTTGCGCGACGTCTGTGGATTTGTGTGTGTGTGTGTGTGTGTGTGTGTGTGTGTGTGTGTGTGTGTGTGTGTGTGTGTGTGTGTGTGTGTGTGTGTGTGTGTGTGTGTGTGTGTGTATTTTTTTCTCCCTGTAAACATATATTTCTTTGCTCCACTCTCTCTGCTGCGTTACGACTTCAACCCTTTCACGAGGGAAGTATGAAGACACCTCTCCATCCGAAACTGACCTCTCTCCTGCCCACTCCTGTTTGCTTTGCAGGTGCTGTGTCTTTTTTTTGTTGTTGTTTTGTTTTCTCTTCGTATATTGTCCTTGTACTGTTTCCTTTACTTTAAAAATATTATAAAAAAAAATAGTGTTCGACCTTGCGTGTTTGTGTGTGTGTGTGTGTGTGTGTGTGTGTGTGTGTGTGTGTGTGTGTATTTGTGTAGGCATGTGGGAGGGTTTCCAAGATACCTTCGTATGTTTATAGACACGGCCACCTGTCGGAGTAGATCAATATGTGCTCCCTCCCTCAGCCGGCCTTTAGTCGCCCCCTTCTCTCTCTTCTCGATCCTCCTCCCCCTCCCCTTTCCCTTCCCTCCTCTTACCCCTATTCTCTCCTATAACCTTAATGGCCTTTGAATAAAAGAAACAGCATGTAAAAATAAACCTCCAACGCAGCGGAGTAACCAAGTAGTACATTCCACACACACAACAAACAAAAGAATAACTCTACGGAGATAACAAGGTATATTTAACTTTCCCTCGCAAATCACTTCCTGGGTTATACAATCAGCGACTAATGCTTAACTGAAGGCCGTCACTCTGTATACTGACGTGCTATAAATTCATACTCCGACGTATAGCTGATGAAGTACTTTATGTTTTGGCAGGCATTGTGTTGTTCAGGGGAGTTAAGCTCGGTCTTTATTCCTTGTAGAGGGGCTGAATGGAGTGGCCGGTCTGATGAATTCGTTTCCTATCAGTCTTCTTTACGATGTGTCGCCTAAATGTCGCCTCTCAAGCACTCACCGAAGACTGGGATCGGTGCTTTTGGTACTACCAGGCTTGATTACAGAACAGTATATCGTGTATCACAAAGTTTTGTATGAATTTTGTAATCGTCTTCATGATTTAGTGGTTAATAAACTGTATTAGCTATCACTTTGCAACGGGAACGCTCTACATTTTGTCACCCAACATTCTACAGTTTCGGTGTTGCTTACCGCAGCACCTTGTGTGTTAAGCACCGATTTTAACACCAGATATCGAAGTAACCGAACCTTATGAAATAAAACCCATCGAACATCAAATTATATCATAGTATAGATGCTAGAAAGTAAATTACAGTCATGGGCGAAATATTCAAGAGACGAAACCTTTTACATTGCCTCCTATCGTTCTTGATGAAAATACGGGCCCGCTTACATTCGGCCCTCAGTGGTCATGTGTTCCATACGTAAACCCAAACCTGACGACCTACGAGTAACGAGTAACATATTTTTTTTCCCGACCAGCAGGCACCGTTTTTGGACATTTGTCAACAAACAATATCTTGTATTTCGGAATCCCGAAAAAAAAAGAGTTCACTATATTCGGTTCCCCGAGAGCTGGCGAAGATTTTCCTTCAGGGGTGAACTCGCGGACTTGGCATCATTGCTAGAGAGACGGTTTCTTCGCCGCTATTGTCTGTTTTTTACTAGATCTAAGCTGCGGCAATTCCGTTTGCCGTGACATGGCCTACTATCTCTCGCTCTCTGCTACCTCTTAAAATCAACACCATTGCTATATAAATGTAATCCTTATGGCTATTTATTAGTTCACTACCGACGAATAATTGAAACATATTTCAGGATTAATGATAGCACGATGAAAGAAATGAGAAGGTTCTTGCCTTAGGCCAATGTTTACATTATGACTCCGTAGCATTACACATTGATTACTCGTTTTGTTGGTAAGAGAACCGGGTAGGACACGAAGTAATGGGTTTAAACTGGATAAATTCAGATTCAACAGGGACATAGGCAAAAATTGTTTTACTAACAGAGTGGTGGATGAGTGGAATAGGCTTAGCAGTCATGTGGTGAGTGCCAATACAATTGTCACATTCAAAAATCGATTAGATGAATTCATGGACAGCGATATTAGGTGGGGTTAGATTCACGGGAGCTTTGGTTCAAAGGAGCTGTCTCGTACAGGCCTACCGGCCTCTTGCAGACTCCTATGTTCTTATGTTCTTATGTTTTTATACCAAGAAATTTTACAATAAACGAGTTAATTAACGAATGACATTATGTAGACTGTAGCCTAGCACTTTGTAGTAGTAAAAAGTAGTAAAATAAAGTCTATTCATAACAGTCGCTTCAGTCGCTGGACATTGTCCGCTTACGTGCAGTTCCGACTTAGTTTTGTTATGAATGTCATTTCAGATTTATTTACAATAGTTCAAAAGGCACATCCTATCAATAAAGATATTATTGCATTAGTTTTTATCGGTGCAAGCTGTTACATTACTGCTCAAAAAGGGTTTTGGTAGGAATACAAAGTCAATTTTATGCGCGTTAGAGCAAGTTAAGAATTGGCCAGTGAGCGCGCAGTACCGTCGCCCAAGCAATGATGCCAAGTCCGCGAGTCCATCCTTGAAGGTTTAGGTCCGCCAGCTTTGGTGGGAGCGACTAATAGGAGAAGTACCTCTTTGTTCTCTAGGTGGCCGTGTGTATAGCTATTAAAAAAATATATTTGTAGCTTGCAATTGGCTCCTAGGCTACTTTTATAAGCTTGTAGTTGATTGGACAGCGTGCTGAGGCAGCCTTCCCCCGCTCATAGAAACAGACCTCGCCACACTACACGTTTTACTTTCATGCTTCGTAGCTAACTCATGTCACTCATGTCGCTCATGTCGCTTGCTTTCTTCATCACTGGACAGGAGAAACATTGCAGATTATCACTGTCTTGAAAATAACTAAAATTGACTAAAAATAAAGGAAATATTGCGAGTTGAAGTAAAAAACGGGGTATAAATGTTTATACCGCTTTTTATTCGATGAAGATTTTTCATAGAATTATTAGGCTACTTTAAAAACAAACAATGCTATATGATAAAGAAAATTCTCTTGCATATGATGGTGTTAACAGATTATCGATACGTTAGAAAGGAAGGGAGCTAAGCAGGCTTTTATGCGAAAATAAATTGTAATACAAGGCTATCTGTGCTTTTACGCTACGAAGCCACGCGCCCATCCCCTACAACTTTGTATAAAAGCTTGCTTACCTCCCTTCCTTTCTAACTTACCAAAAAACTGTTGATACCATCGTCTTCAGGGGAGTTTTCATTGTCAGGTTTTGTTACTACAGTAGCTTAATAATTCTATGAAAAAAATTGCATTGAATAAAAATCGGTGTAAACATTTTTAACCCCGTCCTTGGCTTCAACTCGCATTATTCCCTTTATTTTTAGTCAATTTGAGTTGTTTTCAACACAGTCATAACCTGCAGTCTTTCTCCTGTCCAATGATGAAGAAAGCCATTATGCACCACGTGACATGAGTTGGCTACGAAGTATAAAAATAAAACATGTAGTGTGACAGGTCTGTTTCTATAATGTATAGGGGAGGGCTGCCTCAGGCCGCTGTCCAATCAGCGACGAGCTTACAAAAGTAGCCTAGGATCCAGTTGCAAGCTACAAATAGACACAGTATAATTATAGTACCGTCTATTCTTAAGTCCTAGATCAAATCCGGGTCGAAATATCTTATTTTTTCTTAAACTTTATAAGTTTCTCTTCCATCATCAGAATCATTATCTATTTTTTTATCACTATCTTCTATTTTTTCTTTTTTTCTTTTTTTTTGCTTTCTTCTTCTTCTTCTTCTTCTTCTTCTTCACTTTCCTTATTATCAATGAGGGGCTTTTTCATCTTCAGCGTCGTGTCAGTGGGAGTCGTGGATCTTCTGGGCCACTCATATCGCCTTCAGCTCGCCCACACCCTCAGAGGCCTTATCTTGCCTGCCCCTATTATGTTTTATGTCGCGTGGAAATAATAGGAAGAGAAAACACACAGGCCTTGACCAGCTGTCACGGCGGATGTTTTGTTAGATTACGCGTTGCACATATTCTCTCTCTCTCTCTCTCTCTCTCTCTCTCTCTCTCTCTCTCTCTCTCTCTCTCTCTCTCTCTCTCCGCACCATTGAGTTTCAGACAATTTGGGTTTGGTGTGCTGGAACCATTACCATGAACATGTTTTTTTTCTTCTTTTTTTTGCTCTTTTTTTTCCTCCCCCTTTTTGGCAAATAAACACCGACATAGTGTACAAACTGTGAAATGAAGTTGCATAGGAGGGGAAAAATATAATTACCTTGCTATTTTTTCAACAAGGCGAAGAGAAACACAAGAAAACTGACGGGGATGATAAGGTTATGTGATAAATTTATATGCGAATACTATAAAATGTCTAAACTGTACCCAAATAGAACACCAAAAACTTGATAATACAGCCTTATAAGAAACCGCTGTAAAGTAGACAAATTCAAGACTACTTTTAATAATGCAGCCATATAAAGAAGGAAAAAAAAGAAACTTCTGACAAACATCCTTCGTGTTCAGTATTGCTAATTTACATAATCCGAAACAAAAGTATATGACAAAATACGGCCAGAAAAAAATAACATAAAAAACAACTGCAGCGTCCTTACAAAATCGGAAAGCATAATGAACAGCAAGAGCAGGTTTAGACAATAGTGGAGGAAAGAATACGTTATACTATCGAGAGAGAGGAAGAGCACGTAAAAAGAAAAGTATGTACGGTTAGGGCACAATGGGAGAGAGAGAGAGAGAGAGAGAGAGAGAGAGAGAGAGAATGTGCAACGCGCAATCTAGCAATAAGTCCACCGTGATAGCTAAACAAGGCCTGTGTGTTTTCTCTATATATTATGCGTTAGATTTTTTTTTTTACAACAAAGGAGACAGCTCAAGGGCACAAAAAAAGGAAACAATAATAAAAAAGTCCGCTACTCGCTGCTCCTAAAATGAATCCAAAGAGGTGGCCGAAAGAGGGGTCAATTTCGGGAGAAGAGGATGAGGAAGAATGAGTTTAAAAGTATCATTGAGGTAAGGGAAACACAATAGCTATAAGGATATGCTATGTGTTGTCAATATACTTGGTCCGAATGCAAAAGTAGAGTTAAGTAGAAAGTATCGGATGAAGAAATAGGCTGAAGGGGACGAGGATATTTATGAGAGAATTTATTTATGAGTTACTTCCACGCACGGAGCTTTTGAATGGTATATTTCTACGGTAGGCGAGAAGATGAAGGGAATCGTACTGGGAGGCGTTTCCGTTACCAAGGAACTGATACACACACACACACACACACACACACACACACACACACACACACACACACACACACACACACATTTTTGCCACGGAGGAAGGGAATAAGCGAAGAAAAACTTTGGGCATAAATGTATAATGCGAGGTCAGACTTTACTTACCACAGAGAGATGAAAGACACAGCAGAAGGAGAAGGAGGAAGAGGTTGAGGGGGAGGGGGTTGTCTCGAAGCTGGGGACACACACGCGGCGCCATCCTTGTGTCAGAGGGAGGACGGAGCGGCTTGGGAAGGTGGCCTCTCTAATCTGACGCTCTGGCCAGACTGAGTGAGAGAGGACGGAGGGGAGCGTGAAGGCGGGCCGTGCGCTCCAGACCTACCCTCTCCCCTTCCCTCATTCCATTCCCCTCTCTGAATCCACCTATCCTCCTTACTTCTGTCCCCTGTCTCTCTCATTCCACCTCCCCTCCTTATCTTCATTTCCCTCCTTTCCTTTATCCCCTCCCTCTTTCCACATCCCCTTCCCTCATCCCACTCCCCTCTGTGAATCCACCTTCCCTCCTTTCCTTCAGTTCCCTCCTTATTTCTGTCCCCTGTCTCCCTCAGTCAACCTCCCCTCCTTTCCTTTATCCCCTCCCTCTTTCCTCCCAACCAAGTCATGTTTCCTTTCGTCCCTTTCCTCCCTTCCAGCCACCTCATCGTCAATTTTCCCCTTCCTTCCATCCCGTCCCCCCTTCCTTCACTCCCCTTCCTTCTATTTCCTCCCATCTTCCTCCCGTCCCCCTTCCTTTTTTTCCATCCACCTCCTTCCTCTTTTCAATGTTCCCTGCCTCCTTCCAACGCCCCTTTTCTCCGTCCGTTCGTTTCCTGTCTCTATCCTCCTGTCTCCTCCTTTCTTTCCTTACCTTCTTCCATTTTATCTTCTCCCTTTCCTCCTTTCCTTCCCTCCCCACCCCATTTCTTTGCCCATTTCCACTTTCTCTCCTCTCTTCCTCCTTCCCTTATCTCTTTCCACCTCTGCTTTCTTTTACCTTCCTCCTTCCTCTGCCCTTTCTTCTATCCCCACCTGTTCTTACAATATTAGTAAAGACAACGTGTGAAACTGGCCAGCATATAGAAAAGGAAATATTTGTGTGCAAGGGGACCCTGATCAAAATAGTGTAACAGGAAGGTCACAGGCAAATTTTAGTCGCGTTGCCGGAAAGGTACAGAATAATGTTAGTTCATTTTTCAACGGTAAAGAAGACGGACCAAGACCAAGGTGAAAAGGTTAGAAAATGACTACCATATTCTGCTTCTGTTCAGACAATCAAAAGTTAACCATAAGAAAAGATCAAATTTAGTCTCGGAGATGTGCGTCTTTCTGTAGTGTCTCGGTGCTGTACTTATTCATCCGTCCTTTCTTGCATGTGATGTATCATTGTTAAACCACTATCCTATCCTTCCCTCCCACCATATAGATTTTACTTCTCTCCCTGCTTTGCTCACTTATATATCCGTTTTTCACGCTATATATCAGCCACTCTATAAGTTATTTGTGTCTCTCCTTCCACCGTTGCATTTTCTATTTCTCCTTTGCGTGTATTCACCCTTCCTGACTCACGCTGCTCCTCCTCCACTGATGTAAAGTCGGATTCTGGTGGTAAGCAAGAGCGGCCGAAGCACGAACCAGTAGTAAGCCAGCAGCGCGCCATACACGATGAAGATGCACAAGTAAAGGAGAAGCGTACGTACTTGTTGGCGCTCCTCCTCGTCCTTCCTTTCCCTCAGTTCCGCGATCATGTCCCCCAGAGCCTGACTGATCCTGCGCTGCAACAGTTGAAATTCAGTTTTGTCTTTATCAGAATCGTCGTTGTCCTCGTCATTGCTGTCATTTGGGGTTTTATCAATACTGTGTTCAGTCATAGGAGCAACGCTATCATCCCCTCCATCATCTCCCTGGCATGCAGTGACATTATCAGTAGAATCGGCTTGGTGGGAAAGATCAACGACTTTTTCACTTGGATCGCCGCTAAGACATAAAGGATCATCACTAACATCAGCAAGAGCCTCATCGTCATCAGTAATGCTCACGCGGGCACCAACTTCACCAGCAGACCATCGAGAGTCGTCACCAAAGTCAACGATAGCCTCATCTTCACCACAAAGGCTAATAACCGAGCCCTCATCCTCCATCGACTTGATTTCGTAGCGGAGCAAACCCCGACTTCTACTGTTACCACTGCGACAACTTGTTTCCGAGGAAGTTGTTGTGAAGGCGGCCAGTGTGCTCGAAGAAGCGTCTCTTAGTAGCACCTTGACGCGGCAGCAGCCCTCCGGAAGGTGTAATGTCAGAGGATCGGGGAAGGTGCAAGCGTGAAGCCCCTCGCTAGTCCTGACGGGAGGGAGGGTGAAGGACGCGTGGGTCTCGTAGCGCATGGGCCACGGCAGGTAGGCACACACGAGCGCCAGGGACTTCACTTTCAGACTACTTGGAGGACGGCCAGTCGTTGCCACCACCTCGAACCCAGACACTCGTATTTCCATCTTTGTTTATGTATCGGGTGCAAAATGAATATGTTGAATTCCAGCTATTTATGTATTAGAATATTGACAAAGTTGCTTCTAAACCTTTCACATCAAAACCACGTTATGATTTCGCACTCTTCACTCACAACTTATTTCTGCTGGCGGTCTTATCATCCATTTCCGTACGGGTTTACATATTCTCAAAGGTATAGTGTTTGATAGCAGCTTGGCCAAGATCAACAGGTTTGGCCCGTAGCTCTACTCTATTCTGATCTACCCAACATTGGATAGACGGACATGTTCTGAATAGTGCTTTGTAATGGCAAGAATAGAATATATAACAACAATTTTCTACGGGAACCACAGAAAATGGGAAAATGACTTGCTGCTCCGCCACACCAGGGACTCCCAAATCCTGGCCGGTCATTGTGTTAGTAGTATAAGTAGTAGGTCGTGATGCTACTGCTGAATCATTAGACGTCTTGTTTGTATACCTAAAAAGGGATATTATGAATATATGCTGAGGTAGCCGATAGTTGCCTCTAGACTACTTAAAAGTTCCCTAGACTCACTTTTAAGTTCCCTAGCCTTACTTTTAAGTACCCTTGACTCACCTTTTTATAATAATTACCTCGGACGTTTTTTGGACTCCCTTAAAATTTTATGACGCTCACTTAGATTTCCCACTCACCTAAAGGTTCCAAGACTCACTTGAATGTTCCCAAGACAAGTGTTCTTCAACCTTTTCTAAGTTCTTGCACTCTAGCCTGAAGGATGGAACAATGTGTAGGGTAAGTCACAGTTCTCTGGGGCACGCCCGCCGCTCCTCGCGTCGCCTCGGCCTTGGAGACATTCCTGTCCCCGTGCTGTGAGGACGATCGATTTCCATATAAATGTATATTTCATGTTTTTATTTAGTTTTAACATTGAAAATATATTAATAAAAGTATTTGGTCTATTTTAAATATAAGTATTCAGAACTACCTAGCTCTCAATAATTATAATTGTTCTATTGGCATAATTGTGCTTAAATCTTGTATCATTTAAATTGTATATATGATATAAATTTCTTATACTACATTAACAATATTCTCTCTTAGATATTTCCGTACTCTTAAGCATACTGGTCATTTCATGTGCCACGTAGGCCATTATGTCCCTGTACCCTTTGAAAAAATTCATGTATCCGCTGCATCGTGAATCATCCATGAAATTATGACGAAGTCGCCCGCTATACCAGTTAGTGCAGGAAGGGCTCTCTGTTAGCGGCCTCTGCTTGAGGGGGAAAACGTGGATAGAGGAAGTGTGACTCAGTTAAAGGTCTCACCTTCCTGAGCGCCTCCAGCTGACTATGTTAGAAGTATTGCTGCTGCTGCTGCTGCATTTCAATTTAATTATAAAGTCTAACGCAAGCGTTAATAATGTGTTAACGAGTTTAAAAATACTACTGATACTGTATTGCCACAGTTAATGAGACGATTTTTTTTTTTTTTCTAATTTATACATAAACTGTGTTGGCGTTGCGTCAGACAGAGACACGCCAGTCCTCGTCGACAGACCGACTTGGTCAGCAAGATTTCAATCGCCGATAGAGTCGGTCTGTCGGCCTTAGCCTTTTTCTAAGGCCCGTGCTCCTTCGTGCAGGAGGGAGCGATCTTTTGCCTCTTAACGGGCCGTCTTCGGACAAGGGCCCGTTCCCCTAGTGATACAAGAGGTAAATCTTTAATAACAACAACGTTGCGTCAGATACACGCCAGTCCTCATCGACAGACCGACTTGGTCAGGTAGGCTGCGATCGGCCGATAGAGTCGGTCTGTCGGCAACCTTCCCTCCCTTTCACGAGCCTGTGGTCCCTCCTCGGAGAGACGTGCGCGCTTTACCCTGACGGACTCCATATTTATAGCCCGTGTCACCACCCTTGAAGTGGCGACAAATATTAGAAAAAAAAGTTGCGTTTGTCTCTCTGAAACCAGTGGCAGGTGGCGCGGCTCCTTTCATGGGCGTTGGGGCAGGACAAGGGGGCGCCACAATAGTTCCTCGGTGGACGTTGGGGCGGGATGAGAGCATGCCACTAAATTTCGACAAATAAAGACATTAAATCTTAATATTTGGAAAACTACAAACGCTATCCATTCATCTTTCCCAAACAGAAGACGCAACTCAACCTCATAAAAATAAAGTCATATTCCTAATCTATCCAAAACCAAAGACATTATCCTATTCATTTCAAAACTAAAGACGCTATCTTAATCTTTTCAAAATTAAAGCCGTTATTCGCATCTTTCCAAAACCAAGGGCGCTACCCGCAGCATCATTCCGGCCCAGCTGCAGCATACACTCGTGTCAGCCTGATCAAAGGGCGTGAATCTGCTTCATGAATGGCCTGAATATTGGCAAGCCCTAGTGATTGGCATGTATCCAGGCGTACCGTTTACACAGGCAGCGGCTGAGGCCCCTGCTTAATCAGAATGATTTAATATAGACTGGTTGACCTAATCCTGCCACCACCGATACAATTGTGTCTGTCTTCCCTTTCTGTTTGTCTTTGCTGACTCCTGTCGTTGTCTTTCTGCGTATCAGGGAAACGTTTTGGTGTTGCCTTCCCTTCACCTCATGGTCATGTGGCTGCCTTTGAACTTGCTATATTATAAATACAAGAATGTAGCCTTAACGTTACTGTATTTAGTGTATACCAGCTTAATGAACAAAGTGTGTGTCCAAAGTGATAACAATATGCATCATAGTGACATGCCTTTATAACACGCCAATATAAGAGTAGCGGGCATAGTAATAAGCTTAAAGGAGCTTAATGATCATAAGTTCATAATATGCATCCCAGTGGCATAACTTTCAGACAGGGAAAGGGGACGTGATTAATATATGTCAATAAATAGTGTGCTGCTTTGTTGAAGTGAGGAACATAACCAGCAAGTGCAACAACCAGACACGTTCCTCAAAGCCGGACAGCTGATTCTTGGGCACCGTCTGCGCTGGAATATCCATCTCCGCCTCACTCCGCAGCCACTCTGTCCATTATTCTCCCGCCTCGCCTTGTCTTGCCAGCTCCAGCCTGTCAGACGGTCACAGTCATCCTCACTCCTTAGCTACTCCCTCCACTACTCTCCTGCCTCGCCCCGCCTCGCGCCGCCAGAGACCTGTACGTCAGGGTGTCGCAGCCATAAGCGAGTCTCTCCGTCACAGTGAAGCTGCAGCCTTTGCCTTGCCAGCTGCCCGCCTGTCGGGTGTCTGGCTCGTAAATGAGTCCCTCCGTCACAGTGAAGCTGCAGCCTATGACCATCTCACGCGGAGGCAGTTCACGACACCAGCAACCCCTACGCCCTGACTTGATGCCTCTGCTATCCCGCCCCGTCGGTTCCTACGTGCACCGACTTTTGATCGGAAAAAAATAACAAACTTGCGAATGAAGGAAGCTTGTCGAATGGGATGTGTATAATTTGGTACCCTGAGAGAAGTGAAGAAATTAAAGGTAGCGGAGAAAACGTAGGAAATTGTGTTTGCCAGGTGTTAAATCCCATTAAACCCTCCTTGGTAGTGTAATCGAATTATTTTTTTCATAACTACTTACATATCTGTCCGTTCCTTCCTTTCATTATTCCATATACTGTTACTGTAAACCCTCTTGCTTTCGGAAATTTACCAATCCAGTTTTTGTTTTTCGTTTCGGACAGTTCATCTAAGAGTCAATAACTGCTCATGCCACAGCCTTACACCCCATGACCTACCCGCTGAGGTGATGATGACGGCAACACCTTTACTCCGCAGGCAACAAAACGGCCAATTTTCATTATGGGCTCCCCTCTGATGCATTGGGTTTTCAGGAGAGAGAGAGAGAGAGAGAGAAGATTTATGCGTATGGGAAATGAGCATGTCCCTAGGTGTATAGTTACTGCATACACCATAAATATATGAGACCCAAACTTACGAGCGTGATGCTGCTGCTGCTCTCTGGGTGGGCGAAGAAAACGAGGAACAACACACACACACACACACACACACACACACACACACACACACACACACACACACACACACACACACACACACACACGTAAACGTATTGCGCCTGTTTGTTTCTCTAAAAAAAATGGTCTCCGACATGAACCATACACAAAAAGGCGTTGCGTTCACAATATACTTTTAGTTCAAGTACGACTCAGAGTTTACCCCAGCAGAGGACTCCCACACCCTCAAACTTGGGTGAAAAGTGAGGAGGAAGAAATATTGTCGCGTCGCCGGAGATGGAGGTTAATAAGGGTAATAGTTTGAGGAATGTGTGATCGGTGCTGTCCGCGTCTAAAAGGGAACGTTGGGCGGCCAGCGGGTTAAAGCTGCGGGGCCGAGGAGGAGCTGCGGCGCGGCGCCGGCCAGGGAGGAGGAAGATCAAGAGCTCGCTGCCTACCTGGCCGCCTCCTGTCATCTCGGGGGATTATAGTGTGTGCTTTTTGCTTGTTTTATATTGGAAGATGTGTGCATGTGTATTTATTTTTTGTTACCTTATTTATTTGTGCTCATTAGATATTAACGATGCTCATTGCATGAAAACAATACATTTCACCATCAAGGGAGTGGTCATTCTAGTTCATTTTATAGAGCAACAAACCCACACAAAAGAGCAGCCACACCGACACGCCAAGAGTGCCCGCTAAAAGTGTCTCCCCGCTGACCGGATTCCTGCGCCACGCCCTTCGGTGGCGGGCGGCAGTTTTTACTTTACAAGTTCTTTGAGCTGCTGACTCGCGCCTCCGAGCCCATTCAGTTTCTTTTATTCTCAAACTGGTGATAAAAATACGCGCGTGTGGGAGTGTTTTTTGTTTATTTATTTACGGTGTTGAAAGTGTATGTGGGCGGTGAGTGACGCCGCAGTCATGTGCCCGCGGGCAGGTGAGCTGGCCCGAGCTTGTCCAGGTGTGAGTTTTGTTTGCCTTTGAAGCTGATGTGTTGCGCACGTTGTGGTCCTTTTATTATTGCCCGCCTCCGAAAAGGGCGGCGATGTTGTCGACGTTGTTTGTCTGTCTGTTTGGTTATCTGTTTGTCTTTCTGTTTTTTCCCTGTTTATCTTACCACAGTATCTACAAAATGGATTGGGGCAAAGGCACCAAATACAAATGAGAACGTCTTTTGATGATTTTTTTAGTTCAGTAGCCCCTGGAAAAATACGATAGGAGTTGGCTAAATAATGAAAGAAATTATCATTATCATCTTAATTATTACTTATTATTATTATTATTATTATTATTATTATTATTATTATTATTATTATTATTATTATTATTATTATTATTATTGTTGTTCTTGTTGTTGTTTCTGTTATCATCACCATCAGTATCAGTTTTTGCCATCATCATCATCATCATTATTATCCCACTACCACCGCTATCCTTCTCACACCACCATCATCACCCTTTGCACCATTACTCACCAGCAGCAATACACCACGCGCCACCTACAAGTCACCACCACAATCATCACCACCACCATCACCACCATCACCACCATCCCCTTCGACAACACCAAGACGCCACGAGCCGCCAAGAAGTCAGCGAAGTGTAAATAGACAAGGCGAGGGGAGAGGGGGACGGGCGGAGGGTCGGAGGGGCGGGATGGCGGGTCCGGCGGAATGGTCCAATAGTTTCCTCATTATCTCCCTGCCAAGGACCAATTAAAGGTTAATCTCCCTTTAAGCGTGCACTCGGGCTGTCTCGTTAGGGGAGTGCAGTGGAGTTCGAGAAAGGAATGATGTGGAGCTTGATGTGGAGCCTCTCGACCACTGAAACAATCGGCGATAACTTGGATATGAACGAGCTGGAGAGAGAGTTACGTGCAATATCAGGAGATTAAAGCGGCACCGAGCGATCGTGTGGGAAGACTGAGGAATGAGGGTCAGTGAGAGGCCGGCTGGAGGGTGTTGAGGGATGGGAGTCACTGAGAAGCCGAGAGGAGGGTGTGTGGAGCTGAAGATGGTTGGCTGAAGGAGACGCTGCTTTTGGAGTCATCAGCGCGTTCCCCGTTCCATTGCAGGTATCCATACGTAATTATTGAATGTATATTAATTTGTCTTGCTGTTGTGGTGTGTG